>NW_020838011.1:485485-560637 GCF_003676395.1 Aethalodelphis obliquidens
CACACACACACACACACACACACACACACACACACACACACACACACCCCATGAAGCATATTGTATATGCCAAACTTGCCTATTTGTGATAAAGGATCTAGCTACTAAGTGTACCCAGGATAATGATTCAGTGAAGCCACATAAACTCACTTACTTTGGGTGTTAGAAATATTTTATTTGCTGTTTTATTGCTATTCTTAGAAGCATTACTTTACAGCAGTGGTTTTTAAACTTCAGTGTGCATAAAAATTGTCAAGGAGATGACTAAACATGCAGATTCTATGGCCCACTCAAATGAAGCAGGTATGCTTATAGCTTTGCTTCCACTATATGGAAACTGAGGCACAGGAAGGCTAAATGACTTAGCTATAGTCCTGATGGAGTCAGAATTCAATCCCAGGTATTTCTTATCCATAATGCATACAGCAACAAAGCAGAGTACCATGCCCTGTGACAAGCAGCTAAGGACAAGTTTAGTTTTAGTACCGTTTTTCTTAGAATTTATTGTTGTCTTTTTGATATCAGTTAGACCTTTACCAGTTTTCAATAGGGGATGACAGTTCACATTCTCTCATTTCTGTTTCTTCTATTACTATAACTTTTCCTAATTGAATGAAAATAGATATCAAAATAACTGTACACCAAATCAAACACTTGAAAGAGTAATCACTTAAAAGCACCTGCTTATTTTTCCAGATCTGTCAAACCTTTCCATGCATTTAAGATTTAGGATTGAGAAATAGATCTTTTGGGACTGTTAGGGGATTATGACTTTGGGAAATTAATCCATGGTAAAAAAAAATGTGTTTACAATGCTTGGACTTTCTTAAACCTTCATTTAGAGAAAATTCATGACTCTTCTCCTCTTTACTGCCCCATTTCCAATTTTTTATTACCATTTGTTGAATGCTTTCTGTATACACAATTACTTTCTATATATTATTTTATATACTATCCTATAAGGAGAGCAACCTATAAGGTAGATCTTATTCTTCCCATTTTATAGATGAATAAAAAGAAGTTTAGAGAGAATAATTTCTCTGATATCACACAACTGTAATTAGCAGGGCTAATTTATTATTATCGACTCCAGTTCCATTCTCATTTTAAAATCTGTGCCCGTAACGATCAACAGTGCCTATCTACCTAACAGAATCATAGGTTTTTATGTTCCGGGACAAACCAGTAATAAATTCAGCAATAGCAACCACAACAAAAAACTAAGCAAACAGATTTTACATCATGCAGCATGTTATGGAATTGCTCTAAAGCATAGCGTTAAACTGCAGTGTAACGAGAAGCTTGGGATCTCTTTATGACACAGTAACTGTTCTCATGTCAATGACAGAATGGCAGAAGAGCCAAACACAGGTGACAGGAGTCCCAGCACAGCACTCTGTTTGTGAACCCTTTATTAAATGGAGCCGTTGGCTATCACCTGTGGTTTCGTAGTTGTGTCTCCCACTGAACACACATTTGATCTTCTGATTAATTAGGTGCACCTTGGCTAGAAGCCCACGATCAAGCATACGTGTATCAAAGCTTAAACTGGGTTCCTCCTAAGATGAAAGCAGAATGTTTCAAAGTGTAGCATAAATCCTCATGTCATCTTCTTGGAAAAAATGAATGACATTAATAATATTAACTTATTGATAAAATAAAAAAATTATAAAGAAATGATACACTTCAACTTTTACTCCTAATTTGTATTTTTATGACAAGTTTTTTACTGGAGTAAAGTGGCAGTGATCTTTTTGAGATCTTTAATTAGAACAAATTAATTCCATCCCTTTGGCACTAAGACAAAAAATTGGACTCCCAAATATATTGTCTCTAAAATGTTTGAAAATCTGCCTATATTCTTTCTGAGATGGAGTCATTGTACTGCTTTCAGTTTTTCTTAAAATGATTCAGTATTCTATGGGACAAATAACATTTCCCTGTTTAATAGCTATTTTATCCAAGAGCTGTGTCACCAAGTTCTTTTTTTTTTAAAGAGGTTCCAAATGTCTGAGTTGCCTGTTTATTCCTGCTCTCTTTGACTTTCTTCCAAACATGTCTTTCATCTCTGCAGTGAGCAACAGATAATCAGCCAAGACTGTCTCCCCCATCTTACCCCTTTTCTCTGTGCTAAGGTAGTCTCAGCGTGTTGTGTTTCCTTTCTCCACAGTGGCTAGAGCACTGCCAGCAAGTGAGACACCAACAACTCATTTTCAATCTTCAGCCACATAATTAACAGCAAAGATGAACGGATAGAACAAAGATCCATTTGCACAGCCTTGGTGGCTCTCTTTTTGTGTTATCTACGATGGATTATCTATATTTTTATTTTCCTGCACATTTGCTTACCTTAATAGGTGTCCTGATAAATATGTAGTAGCAACCAGACATTTACTCCTCAGCTCTGCGGTTTAGATCATTCTTTGTTTAAATTAGTCTTTGCAAGGCTGTGGGATCCAATGGGGGCTAGCAAAAAAAGATCCATGAAGAATATAATTTGAATTTTCCTTTTTATATTATCTCTTATCAGTTGTCTTTAATAAACTTTCTCAACTTCTTCCTTTAGAGTTTTTTGTTAATTATATTAGTAAAAACTTACTAATGTAAATTCACTCTTTTTATAACAAGTAAAAAAAATAAAAGCCTTTGTAACGGGAAAGTTGCTTTCTATCTCTTTAAATAGAATGCTAACGCTAACAGCCAAGGATATATGTTTGTATCCCCATTTCCATGGGTACATATGTATCCATGTATGTACATATGTGTGTATATACATAAAATATGTATATATGTATACATGTATGTATGTATACCCCTGTGGTTATATTTTTACAAAACTGTAATAATATATGTTCTTCACAGTTATTTTTTGTTTAAAACTTTATCCATTCAGAACTAGTAATTGCATATCTCTATGTGCCAAGCAGTGTTCTAGACACTGGGAATGTGATGATTAGCAAGATGGATAACTTAACTGCCTTCCTAAAACTTACACGTTAGCGAGTTGTGGATACCGCTCAGATCAATAGACATAGAACCAGATGATTTAACAAATGGCTTCATAATCTTGTAAATTTCCTTTCCTACTGATAGGCTTTTATATGTTTCTCACTTTTATTGTTATTGCCAACAATGGTATATTAAACACCCATGTATAGCTATTCTTACCTACCAGTGCTTTTGTCTTTAATAGGGTATATTTTTCAAAACTGGAATATTGGGAGAAAATAAAAACATATTTTTCATTTGAATAAACATTGTAAATAACTTTCAAAAAGGCTAGAGCATCCTTAGGTACAATGCTTCACCATCCACATATCCATCAAAAATGTAGAAGAGTGTTGTTTCCTTTCATTCCGGTTAGTACCCCTCTTTTAACATTCACAAATTGCCATTTGTGAAAAATAAAGTGCTATTATGAGTATAATTCACATTTTCCTAGTTACTAGTGAGATGGAGCACATTTCATGTTTATTAGCCATTTGCATTCCTCTAGACTTTTGCTGGATTTTTTTTCTCTCAGTTTCTTTTTTTCCCTTTGTTTCTTTCTATAAGGGTATTAGCCCTATATATATTCTGTGTGTTGTTGCAGATATTTCCCCAAGTTCATCATTTATCTTTACATTTTGCTTTTTGGCATATTTTTCCATGTAAAATTCTAAATTCTTTTTTGTTTTGTTTTGGGTTTTTTTTTTTTTTGTTGTTGTTGTTGTTTTGATTTTTATTTGCGGTACGCGGGCCTCTCACTGTTGTGGCCTCTCCCGTTGCGGAGCACAGGCTCTGGACGCGCAGGCCCAGCGGCCATGGCTCACGGGCCCAGACGCTCTGCGGCATGTGGGATCTTCCCGGACCGGGGCACGAATCCGTGTCGCCTGCATCGGCAAGCAGACTCTCAACCACTGTGCTACCAGGGAAGCCCAAAATTCTAAATTCTTTATGTGGTCAAATGTGTTTAACATTTACTCTTTGATTTCTAAGTTTCCTCCCTTGCTTAAGAAGTTCTTCCCTATCCCAAGATTATTCAGGTATTATCATAAAATTCTTCCAATTTTTAAATTATTTCTTTTTTAGACTTAGATACTTGGTATATTAAGGTTTTGTTTATGTACATGGTGTGGGGTTGGGTTTCAGCTTTGTTTTTTTCCAGATTGATAGCTAATTATGCCAGTGTCAGCTATTACAGTCCCCTACTTCCTCCTAACAGAATTTCCACCTTGCCATACAGATTCCCAGGCATTCTTGGATAACAGCCTACACCTTGGTTAGGTTTCATGGACCTTCTAGATTTCTCTAGGTTCTATCATACAATCAAAGGAAGTTAGTGAGCAATTGAGAGTCTAGAAATGTAGTGGTGAATTCATTGTCACCAGTTTCTCATTAATAAATGAGGACTCTAATGCTATTCCCTCAGAACTAGCAAATGATAAGTGCCGTTACCTAACTTTCTTCTGATGAAATTTCTGTATTAACAAACATAGTTCATGTAAAACTCTAAATTCCCTGTAGTTTGTTTCAAACATAATAAAATAAACTTATATTTTCTCCTATTATAATGTTATATTGCTTTATAATCAAGTTAATATTATCCAGGGACATTTAAAAGGCTACAGTTTATTTCTAACATGACTTATAATTGATTAAATTGACATTCACTCTTCTAAGTCTATCACACCATGAAAATCACATGGAAGCTAGCTACTGGAAAGAGTGAAAAGCTAGACAAATTCTTCTCCACAGACATTGGCAAGTTCTATATCTCAAAAACTCTTTAGCTCAGTATTTCTCAGACTGTGCGTGTGGTATACTAGATTGGTAGGGTATGTTAGTTTTAACATACAAAAGAGGTTCTGTGTCAAAAAATTTGACAAGTGTTAGATCAAACATACTTAAATAAGATTTTCAGTGCAGGACTTCTCAGAGCCTTTGATTTACTCTTGTGGACTATAGATCTCCACAGGGCCATATGGTATGCAGTGTTTCCTAAACTTATTTGACTTTAATTACTTTCCCCCATCCATGGTATATTTACAGAGCTGATGTCTCACAGAAGATACTTTGGGAATGCAGCTTTCTTTCCTTCCCCTCCCCAAGCTTATTCCTTTTTTTTTTTTTAATATTTATTTATTTTCCTTATTGTTTTGGCTGTGTTGGGTCTTAGTTGCAGCCCACGGGATCTTTCGTTGTGGTGCGGGGTCTTTCGTTGCTTCTCTCTAGTTGTGGCACTCAAGCTTCAGGGCATGTGGGCTCTGTAGTTTGCTGCATGTGGGCTCTCTTCTTGAGGCACGTGAGCTCAGTAGTTGTGGCACGTGGGCTTAGTTGCCCTGTGGCATGTGGGATCTTAGTTCCCTGACCAGGGATTGAACCCGCATCCCCTGCATTGGAAGGTGGATTCTTTACCACTCGACCACCAGGGAAGTCCCCCCAAGCTTATAATTATCACTCTTCGTAAGTTTCCATCTTCCCCCAAAGGAGGAAAATGTAAATATGAAAAAATAAGAATAACTGAATTGGATTAGTGTGGTCTTATACATGAGAAAAACCACTGATAAAAATTCCTGATGGACAACTGGCTTTTCACACGTCTCAGTCAAAACTTCATGCTTTTCTGGGCCTTATCATGCTTTTACAACCCATTCTACTTTCATAGGCATCACTAAATAGTTCTTAATCATGGCCCTTACATTATTGCTAAATTTCCCAAACCTTAAAAGAAATAAATCCCTTTCCTTCTAGCTTCGTTTTTTTTCCCTCACTCGGGAATCTTTCTCAACACATCATGAGCATTGGATGGTTGTGGGAGCAATTGCTTATTAAGGTTTATCTTCTGCTATTTGAAATCTATTTGTGCTGTAGGAGGGAAAACTACTCTAGGAATCTATACATAAAGAGTCGGTTTTGCTTCTTTATTCTTTTAAATCAATAGTATAATCAATTCTGTTATCTCCTGAACTTTCTGTAACTCAGTTCTATCCTAGTGGCAGTGAGTTGGTTAAAAGTCAGTGTTTTTTCTGGTGGGAGTATTCATGGGTTCTGTAATTCAGCACTTTTTATTTTTTCTCCAGAGAGATGGTGACAAGCATGCTCAAATAATTAAATTGCCTGTCCTGGTTGTCTTATACAATGGCAATAGCATGTTCACAAGAAGAAGGTGGGCTGACTCTTGATTCTCCCATAAAAAATATATTAAAATTAAGTATGTTTTAGTATTTCTATGAAAATAAGTATTGAGGTCTAGAAAACCAGTAAATTCTTGTTTTCCTTTTCTGTCTCTCTTTTTCTTTCCTTCCCCTCCCCCTCCCTCCAATCTTCATTTCTTTCTTGAACTGTGCTGTTCATTGATATAAGACTTGTACTGCAACTTAAGTAGAGAAGCTGGGAGAGAGAGTACAGGATTAGAGAATCAGTAGGCTGTACACATAAAATCTAAGAAACAGGTGCTGGTCCCTCATTTCATTTTACAAGAAAAGGACTGACAATGGTAAAAACATTATTTCATGTATTTTCTCAGTATAGTTATGTAGAAAGAGAAAGGTTCTACACTATTTTCTCTTTATGTGCTGCTTGGAAGAACATTTGCTAACTTTACTGGCAACATGTTATGGTTGTCATCGACAAACCCCTCTAATTTTTCCTAACTCCCTTAGTATTTCTTGTCCATAGATATTGTTTGTCAGACTACTTTCCTCTCATGCTTTGTCTTTTTTATTTACTCCTGTGAGAAGTTTTTTAAACAAGGAAGCCTATTTATATTTCAAACACGGTTTGCTCTAAGATTTGTTCTGTTTCTCAACTTTGCGGGTGGCAGAATACAGGTAGGATAGCATCTATAAACAAATGGAATTCTTCATATTATCTTATTAATTCATGGTGATAGGCCATGAGTCAGGAAACCTGGATTTTTATTTCTGGCTCTGCCTGTTACTGACTTGCTTTTTCTCTTTTTTAAAAGTCATTGGCAATAATAATTTTTGGTCTATACATCTCACTAGTCTATACAACTCATATGTAAAACATGGGATATTGAGTACAAAAGAAAGAACTTTAAAAGTTGTAATAAGATACTAATAAAAAATCTTACATGCAGTATTGCTTTCTGGAATTATATTATTTATTAATCACTTATTTCTTCAAGTGAATTCAGCACCTAGAATGTGCTGGGCATTGTACTACATGATGTGGATGCAATGATAAATAATATAAATTCTTGTCTTATGACAACATACACATCATCAGGATTTGCTAAACCATCAGCTTATAATTATTATTTTCCTCATATAATTTTGTGAGTGCCCCTAAATTTTAATAGTTTCCTAAATTGTTCAAGTCCATTTGTTTATTTTGTTGGTGAGGGGAGAGTTGAGGTTGCTTAATTTAAATAATGGGTCAATATCCAGTTAATGTCTTGATTTCTGTGACTTGTCCATACTCTACCTCATTGCTAATAATGATACCAACTTTATTATTTTTTGAGTACTGCTCCTTTTTCTCTTTAGTATCTTAGCTTGTCCCTTTTGTGTTTTGGACATACTCTTTAATTTTCTTTGATTGACTTTGATACCTTTGGCTCAGACTGTCTTGTTATTGACTTTATTTTCTCCCTATCACAAATTATGTATTTCCTCTGTCTTTAGTTTTTGTTTTCTGTGGAGAAGTTTAGTTTCCACTCAATACCTAATGATTCCTTCAGGAAACAATTACATATTGTTGTTTTTTTTTATTGTCAAGGTACATGAATAAACACTGGTTGAATGTTTTTGGAGCTGAGTGAGAGTCCATGTAATCTGCCATCATTTCTGTGTGTGTAATTGTGTTTGTGCATGCAACTTACACCCTCAATTTACCAAAATGATCTTGTGATAGATGTTTCCTAAAAGTCCTGCAGCACATATAAATTAAATACATCCATCATGGCTTTCTTTTATTTGAAGACAGTCGTTGAAGATACTTATAAGAATTTCCGTGAATAATTTGAAAATTGGTGCTTTAGGAAATGTACTCTTTTAAGAATCGTCTAGAATTGTTTCCTCCTCTGTTCTCAAGAGATCATTGGCTTTGACACAGTCTTCCATTAGAATTGGGACAGTTACTCTCAGTTTGCTAAATATATTTGTGAGGAAAGTACCATATTTATTGATTTAATACAAACTTAAACTTGTAAGACTGACAATGAAGGAAAAAAAGAAGCTCTTCATGGGAGGAACAACTGGATACTACTAGCATTATGTCTTGTGTTATTCAGGAATATTTTGGTTGCAAATGACACAAACCGAAGTGGAACTAAATTAAGCAAAAGGATGACTTATTGAAAAGATCCTGATACGATTCTGAGGATCATTGGAATTGAAGAACAATCAAGGTTGGGAAGGCAGGAATTTGGGAAAGTTCCTCAGGGATTTTATTAGTTAGGAAATCAGTTTAGCTGTTTTAATAGCAGGGCTTAAAGAAGACAGATTTATTTATCTCTTATGTAAAAGCATGAGTGAGTAGACAGTCTAGGGGGAGGAGGTCATCCGATCTATGTTATCCAAAGTCCCGGGTTCTTTCTATCTGATTGTTCCACCATACCTAAGCATGTTATATTTTCTGCATGATTTATTCTGGATCACTTCCTGTTAGGTATAAGCTCCAGCTGCTGGGATTGAGAAAAAATGGGGGAGCAAGCTGTTTCCTTATAAGAACATGACACAGAAGTTGCTGATGTCACTTCTGCTCACATGTCTTTGTCTGAACTTGGTGATGTTGCTGCAAGAGAGGCTGGGAAATATAGTCCCCAGCTGGTGAGCCATGTGCCCCACTAAAACTTGAGAGCTCTATTACCAAAAGGAAGAATGGGAGAAAGGATAGCAGGAACAAATTGCAGTCTTCCCCACAGGACTAACCCTTGAACAAGGTCAAGGTTTTATCTATGGCACTTATCTCTCCTTGTCTCTAACAATGGGCTTCATTCTGTTCTACTACAGGATGCAGAGCAGGAGATATGGTTATCAATGGCTCTGTGTTTACACTTCCTCAGCATCAAGATCAGTATCATTTCCAACAAGTAAACTCAATTTTTTTTGTCCCTGGTACATTGCCCTAGGAGGCTGTGGCTAAAGAGGAGGGTAGAGTTCTAGGTAAGGGTAACATTCATTTATTAACACATATTTATTAAGCACCCGTGTGCCAGGCAATATTATAGACCAGGGATAAATATGACCTGCTGTCTGCTTTTATAAAAGAACGTTTATTGGAATGTAGTCACATCCATTTGTTTGCAGATTGTCTATGGCTGCTTTTGTGCTACAATAGCAGAGTTGAGTAGTTATGACCGAAATAGTAAGTTCTTGAAGTCTAATGGCCCTAATGAAGTCTGTGTGGCCCTTAATGGAAAAAGTGTGTCAACCCACTGTTTAAGCATTGGGGATACAGTGGTGATCAAGACATTACAAAATCTCCATCCTTTTGGAGCAAATATGCATAGGATTTGCCCTCTGAGATCCAGTTTTCTGAGTGGTTCCTACCTCTTACTAGGGTGTCTGACAGAGCAAATAATCTGTCTGTTCATTATCTGCATGGACTTTCAGATCTCTTTGGGATAGCCCTATATGACATGGTTTGTCTATACAAGGAGGGTTATACCATTACAACCCTAGTTCAGCGTCCTTATGAACTTATAGCAGAGATTTCGCAGGCACCAAAATGACCTTTGTACCTTAGGTTATGTCTTGTACTTGGCTGTTGGTCCTTCTTGGGCCATGGATATTTCAAGCTGTCATTTTGTTGTGTTATTTGCATTGCTGTTTTCTTGCTTCTGACCATTTTCCATATGGCTTGTTTCATTTTCTTCCTCTGTATTATCATGGCATTTGGATTATTTTGAAAATGGGTGTGTTACCCGTGTCTGAAATAGTGATATTCTTTTTTGTTTTTTCTCATTTAAATATCTCCATCCTCTCCAGTTTGCTCTTCATTTTTTCTTAAAATTTTATAGAGGTTAATCCAGAATGTAGAAGTTCCCTCAGTTAGATTGAGGTTACTCATTACAGGTCTCACTCAATCTGCAAAGTAATGCAGTACATTAGTTTAACACTCATACATCCTCCACTGCTGGATGACATCCCGCCAACGTCTGTTTATAAGTATCAAGGTTAGAGTGTTCCTGTAACACCGCCGTTGGGAGTTCAGCACTTGTCTGCCTAGAAATATGCTGCCGTCAGTATGTGGATAATTAATATAAGGGGAAGTAATGAAGTAGGGGGTAAAGGTACAAGAGGCTTATGGCAGGAGAAATTTATGATGGGAGAACTTTATAATGAGTACAAAGTGTACATTAGTAAATTTATCAAAGGGTCAAAATTGAAAATCTGTTGAGTATGGTGTGTGCTCATTGACTTCATCTTCAGTCCAGTCAGGACTGAGAGGCTTACCGTGGCCTCATTTAGTTTACTAGTCATCAGCTTTTTCTTCTTGACTTTGCACTTGTCTCCCTCTCTCCCTCCCTCCTTCCTTTCCTCACTCCCTTCCTTCCTCCGTCTCTTTCTTTTTCCTTTCCTTCTTTCTTTCCTTCCTTCCTCCCTTCTTTCCTTCCTTCCTTTTTGCCCACCTGCCTGCCTTCCTTCCTCCTTTTTACTGTCCCTTCTTCCCTTCTCCCTCCCTTCCTTTCTTCCACAAACCATTCTGGAGTGTTTACTTAAGTGATAGGTTCTGAGCAAGATATTGGGAATATATTTCTGAACAACAGAGACATAGTGCTTATCCTTGCTTATCCTCATGCAGCTTATGGTCTCACATGGGAGAAAAACAAGAAAAAAGGAGGGGACTTTGGGAGCACATGCCAGGAACTAATAGATCTTTTACCTAGTGAAAATGCATTAGTAATTCTATAATAACTTTTTTATTAATATAAACCTCATCAGTTCTTTTCTTTAATGTAAATGCCAATGAACTTACTAAATGACTAGGTAAGTATTCAGTAGCATCCAAGAATTGTAAAATGATAAGTAGATGATATAATCATGCCCTAGTATCATTAGATTGGTGCTTTGACACTACTAATCAAAAACAGTGTCTTCTTTTAAGACAACACTGGTTAGCTTTATGTATTGTGTGTAGTAAACTTGAATTTCTTTAAAAAAATTCTATAACTCACAATTTTTATTAGGTTACACAGTTTTTATTTTATTAGATTACCCTAAGATTTAAACTTTTTATTTTATTAGGTTACCCTAAGATTCTGGGGGGTTTTGGCATATACATTTGAGGGATGTTCTCATACTCCCTCCCATCATGATCACTAGAGAGGTGGGAGGTTGGTGACCATCAGAGTGTGGATGGGTTTCCAGAATTTGTTGTTACCTCTGATTACTTATACCTAAGCAGGGATGATGATGGTTAATAATAATAACAACAATAGTGATAGTGATAAATAGCTAACATTCCCATAGTACTAAGTTACAAGTGTTTTACATGTACTAACTCATTAACCCTCACAGCAACTCTATCATTAGCTCCATTACATAGATGAGGTATTGAGGCCCACAGCTAGTAAGTGACTGAACTGGGAGATTCAAACCCGGGCTCTGTTGTACACATTTGTAAACACTATGTTCTGTACTCTTTCACAGCTGTATAACACAGAACAGTGGTCTGGTGTTGAGAGAAGAGGACAGTTTTAGAAATTAAATGACCTGAGTTTTAATACCAATTCTATCAACATGCCTTTTGCCTTGGTTTACATGACAAAATTGAGGGATTGAGTTATACTGATATTCCATAAAATACGACCCTAGACATGTTCTATAAAAAAGGACTTAGTAGTTAAATAAGCTTAAGAAATACTGCAATTGATCTCTTGGAAAGCTGCAATGTTCCAAAAAGTCTTGCAGTAAAGATGCCTATTTAACTTTGTTTCACTGAGCTCTTCCTAAATTTTGACCAAGGGAGAGCTTGGAGTTTAGGAACTCCTAAACTTTTGGAGAAGAATGGAAGGGAAAACATATTTTAACACACCAGAGAACTAGTGATTTATGAAATTATTTTCAGGAACTCTGAACCATATAATCTTTAATGTCTCCTTCAAATTCAAAATTCCTATAATTGTAAATATCAATTATGTATCTATATGTGTTTGCCAGTTTTGCCTATTTGTATTGCCCTCCAGTGTTGACACCAAACTGAGAGTTTGTTTGACGTACCTACGTAATATATAATACTGTCAGAGGAAAGTATACTTTATATTCTTTGTAAGCAAACACAGCCCAGTAGTATCAAATTTACAGTTTGAGGCTCTTCCAACTGGTTTTCTGGCATGTATAACTTATGTTCCCTATCAAGCTGAAGTAGAACCTGCCTTACCCATAGCTTATTGGAAGGTTTAATGATAATAATTTTCTGTTGAAGTTAACTGAATTATAGTTTTACTTGCAAATGTGAGTACATTGTAACAGCCCTGAAGTCTTGGTGTTAGTAATGGAAAGTATTGTTTACAATGTTTGTTTCACCATTCAAGGAGTTTTCTGCAATGATCTGCCTCTAGCACAACAGTTTTCTTACTTTTTCCCTAGCTCTTTTAGGAGTAGTTAGTTTAGAGCTTTATTCTTAAATTCTGCTGATACTGACATGTGTGAACTTACTGTGTGTGTGTATTTGTGAAAGCACATATAGGGAGGACTTTGCTGATTTTGTTTGTACAGCCACAGTTCAAGACCATAAATGGTACACAGCTTTGCTTTTAGAGCAAGCACATTGAAGCCACTTATAATACAGGTATTGAGAGACTGAGAACCTTTTCCAATTTCTTCCTACCATCAAGAAATAAGAAACTGGAATTGGTAGAGGAGTTCTTTTTAGGATGGTGAAATTGAACTTAACATAACTTATTATCCCCAAGTTTTACCCACAGACAAGAAGTAAGAAATTAGCCTTGTTAGGTAAAAAGATGTCTTCCTGTGGAATTGAACAAATGGGCAATTTGACAAAGTGCCACTGTAATATGATGGGTTACCTAAGACTTTCAGAAATGAGACACTCTGTAGTACGAATGAACTCTATTAGAAAAAAAAATGGAAGAAGAAATATCTTGTGCAGGAATACTGAACTGGGTCTTTTTCTCATACAAGAATTTTTAATGGTTCTAGTAAGCTCTGAAAAGAGGCTTAATGGGATAAGCTGGCCTCTTTTATGGAATTTTCAGCTGGCACATTCTTCTAACTTTTAGTAAAAAAAATGTAACTGCTAGTGACTTAAATTGAAATTCTTGACAGACATTTCACCAAATGTCTTCTCCCTCTTTGTTGAAGACAAAGTACAGATCTTTAGCTGACCCAGAGGCTCCTTTACTTTCAGAAAGTGCTTCTCATTCATTGTAGGACTGCCTTGATGGTGATTATGACCCTGGCTCTGTGAGGGTCGGTATATTAAATTGGATGAGAAAGATTAGTCATTTATTATCGTAATTGGAAAGTGGGAAGGAGCAGAAACACCCCATAAAAAACTGTCAAGGGGATTCTTTGGCATGGTGGTGCAAATAACCAGAACTCCATCACTTTCTAGTTGCATCATCTCAAGACAATTACTTCACTTCTCTTAGCTTCAGTTTTCTTATCTATAAAATACAGATTGTGAAAATGCCCCTCACCCTGGCAGGGATGTCAGGATCAAAAGAAGCAGCATATATGAAGTACTTGGCATATTACTGTCACCCAGAAATGTTAGGTGCGATTGTCAGTGGCTACAGAGATTCAAATGATTTTCATCAAGTTTGTTAATTCAGGGAAGTATATCCAGTTGGTTCATCAGCAGAGTCTTTGTACGCCCTTGGAAAAAAATACCACATTGTTTCCTCAAAGATAAAGCCAATACAATTGTTGAAATTGCAGCAGCAGGAATTTTCTTCATGGTTATAATGTTATACTGCACCTAGGTTCTTAAATATATCTTTTAGTTTCAGCTTATTGTGGTTTAAGAACATCAGGAAGAGGAATAAGAACCAGCATGAGGTTGATGGTTGAGTGGCAACTGTAATTTTCCATATAACAGAATCTTTGCTAATATAAAAGCTACCTTCTGGTTATGCAAAAGTTTAATGAAATATAGGCACAAAATGGTGTTTTCTATCCAACAAAGAATAAGAGCAGACACGGAATTTAGCATGTTGAGTTATTCTTTCCAAAATCAACCACCTAAGGACCAAAGAATATGATTTAAAACAAAATTTCTATGCATTCTTTTTTGAGTGAACAAAACAGCTTGTGTAGCTAAACTGGGTAGCTGCAGTGTAATTTGGTAGTGTTTCTATTTGTTGAAGAAATGCCGAATATTTGCAGGAATGGCAAGAAGCAAAACACAGCTCTCATTTGTATGCAACATAGTCATAACATAAAATTATGAGCTCAGAGATATGATTTCTGAAAAGATTGAATTAACATTGTGAATATTAGAGCCCCCTCATTTGCATAATTCTGGGGAATGCCATAGCATGACAAAGCTAGCAATTTCTTTGGCACTAGTGAAGAGTGAAGTTGTACAGCACTCCACAGTTCTGACTCACTGGTTGAAGTAAGAAGTGGGAGTTCACTCTTTGTAGAGGGCCTGGGAATCAGTATAGTTCAGATACCACTCCCAACTCAAAGCTCACCTGAAATAAAAAGAGGTAACTTTAGAAATGCTGCTTGAAATATGATGAGTAACTTCTGACATGTAGCTACCTGCTGTGAAAATTCCTCTTGGAGAGAAGAGTATAATTATGTACTCAATACAAACCCTTGTAGTCTTTTTAACTAACTACAGTTACCCACAGGTGACCTCTGATTCCTTGAGTTTTCAAGAATGAAGCCTGGAGGGAATCAAAGCTTTTAGTATGAAACCAGGAACCTGCTGACATGTTCCTGGGGTCATGTGATCATTTTATATCCAGAGTCTTAACTGGAAAAAAAATCACTTGTGTTCACAGAACCAGCAAGCTGGTGTCTCTTCTTAGATCGCTGATACATTATAGTCAGGACTGAGACTTTTCCTGTGTTATAGCTCTTTTGTTTCTTAACTAATGCATATTAACTCCTAAGTTAATAGAGGAATGTAAGGTGGGTATGGAATGTAAAAGATGGAATAGCAGTTACAATGTTACATTGTGAAGATGGAGGGAAAAGGAAGTGGATACAACATAAGTAAAAGTACGTATAGGTATTCTCTGCATTTAAGAGATCAACTCTGTGGGACCGGGATGTATTGTATGTAAGAAAT
This sequence comes from Aethalodelphis obliquidens, assembly GCF_003676395.1. NCBI lineage: Eukaryota > Metazoa > Chordata > Mammalia > Artiodactyla > Delphinidae > Aethalodelphis > Aethalodelphis obliquidens. Next base: position 500,705 of record NW_020838011.1, read on the forward strand.
ATGATATATCCCAATACATGGCAAGGAGAGTTTGATTTAGGATGGTGATGTCTGAAAAGCTGTTAAGAGGTTGATCCAAGAGGGAAAGAGGGCCTTTGGAATGAAAAACATTGAGTTTGAGAGTCTGTTTCCTGCCTGCTGAGATGGGGGTGCCTGTTTTCACCTTAGGCAATTGACATTGGAACTCTAGGGTTCTGTTATACACTGAGCCTTCTCATATAATGTGGATTATGTTTTCTCCATGGATTCTTTCTGTTACCCAGAGACCTGGGCCAATCTGTGCAATATTCATAAAAACAAAAGTTAAAAATCAAAGTTAACAAGGTGGATAAAAATTTCTTTTCCTCTCACCAAAACAGCCCCCCCCCCCAGCTTTTAGTAAAAGACACAGCTTACAAGGATTCTGAAAACCATACAGTGGAGGTGGAAATGGCTAATTTGTTCACTATAGACCAGGTAAAATTGATTCTGAATAACTCACAGTCTCACATCTTATGGAGCATGAAATTTATAACTAAGACAATAAATGCTGAAAAAAACCCAGAATGCTACAGAGGAAAAGAGGATAAAGTAGTTTATTTTTAGCTGTAGGAAGGACAACAGGGAAAACTCCACAGAGGAGAGGACATTAGAGCTGGACAATTAAGAATGAATGTGATTCTGTTTGTTAGAAAAGAAGTGATAGACCTTCTAGGAGAGGATCAGTTAAGTAGGGACAATATGTTTTGAACATCCATGGTGTGTTCAGGGAGAAATAAGTATGTCGATGTGACTAGAATAGAGTACATGAGTAGGAGAAGGGGCTAGTGATATCTAGTTGGAAGGCAAGTTGGAGTTATATTGTAAAAGGTGCTTGTAAGTCAGTCATGCTCTTGGTTTTAGATTTCATTAAACACTCAAAGGGTTTTAAAGCAGGGCAGTGCTATGTTTAGTCTATGCAGAGTAAAGGAGACACCCATGATGGAGAAATCTGGAGAAAAAGGAATGGATTAAGAAGGTATTGCTATAGCCGAGATAAGAGAATATGAAGGCATAGTGAAGTAGGAAGAGGAGATGGATTTGAAGAATATTTTATTAGGTTTATCAGTTAGGCTTGGTAGTTGGCTTAATGTGGAAAGTGAGTTAAAGAGATGAATTCAAAATGACCTTGAGGTTTCTATCTTGGGAGACTGGGTGGGTGGACATGTCATTAGTAAAGATAGGGAACATATGTGGAGGGAAACAGGGATTTAGGGGAATATCAAATTCAGTTTTGGACATGATGGATTTTTGATGCTTATGGGATGGTTAGGTGAAAATGTTCAGTAGGCAATTTGGAGGTGAATTTAGAACCCAGAGGAAATCAGAAGTGGAGAAATAGATTTAGATGTCACTTAAATAATAGGCAGTTGAGACACTGAGAGGTAATGAAACCACCCAGAGAGAAGGTGTAGAGAGGAAACAGAAGTACATCAGAGAGGCACCCTGATGACCAGCTGACATTTGCTGGGTAGTCTAAGGAAGAGGGGCCAGGGAAGAAGATTTAGAAGAGGACAGAAAGGCAGTAAGAGAACCAGAATAAAGTAGTGTTTTGGAGAGTAATATAGAAAAACGTTTCAAGAAACAGAGAGTAGTCAATAATGACAGATATTGCAAAGAAATCATATTGGATAAAAGCTTCTATTTTTTTCCAACAGTGCTTAGCTACCTAGTGGGCCATGGATAGCTCATACTGTTCATGTCTATGAAATAGAAAAAGGGCTTGGGGAGCAAAGGTGACCTATGTGTACATTAGACAAATGAGCCCCTCCTTCCAGTTGAAGGCAGCACTTAAGAGCTTGGCAAACAACGCTTCTTTCACCTCCTTGCCCGAACAGTCTCATGTAGGGCACAGTTTGTGCAGAGCATGCTACAAAACCATATGTGGCTCTGGCTGACTGGGGGCAGGGGCAGTAAGTTAATAATTGTGGATCAGCACAGGGGTCTAGGAGAAGGAGATAAAGGAATTGAGGTGATGCTGAATATTTATTTTAAATGGTTGCTCTTGGGCAAGAAGGATGGGGAATGATGTGAAGAGAAGAAGGGACTGGCCAACTTGAGGAAATGAGTTAGGAAGTCAGTAGAGATCCTGATGAGACCAAAGAGCAGAGTTTCTAAAGATTGGTAGGTGTGAAAGAATTGATTACAAAATCAATGGGAATGGATTCTGGAGCAGAAGTAAGGGTTTAAAGTGAAGGATGTCATGAAATGATGGGGCCAAGGTGTTGGGTGGTTTTATCAGAATATATGTTGAAATCACTTGGGGTGACAGCAGGCAATTAAGTAGAAAAGACAGCTGTGATTCTTAAGGAATGGGAGGGAATGATGGGAGGTGGGGTTCAGTAAGTGATAATGAGGTTGGAAAGAGGGTAGTATAACTTGATGTCATAGAACTCAGCTGGTGGCTAAAACAGAAAAAGGGGAAAAAGCACTTTTTTCTGCATGCCTAGTTCAGTTTATAACTTAACAACTCTTTGGGTAACTAAAAATTCTTACTCTGGCTGTTTTGTTTGGCTATGATGAGTAAAACACAGTAGAACAGAGAAAGGCAATAGTAGGGGAAACCATAGGTTTAAAAATTACATCCAGAAAAAGTGGGTGGTTTCAGGAGATATTAAAAATTTTATTACTATAAAAGAAGAATAACCAGTCCAAAGATACACACCTTTTAATAGTATTTCCTTAGGTGGCAAAACTGAGAGTGAGAATCCTGTGTATTTCACTTTGGAGGGTATTTCAGCTCTGCTAGACTTTTTGACCTAATTGTCCCAACTATAAGAAAACCTGAAATAATTCTGAAGTTTGTTGCTGGGAAGATTTGTTATTCCATCAATATTGTGTTCTAATTCATTGACTCAATGCTTAAGAACTTTGAATCCCAGTTTTTAATTCCTCCTTGATTAAGATCTTAATCTGGATCTTTATTTGGGAGAGATGAAAACCTTGAGCTTAACCTTGTCTTTCAAGAAGACACACACCTGAACGATGTATTGATATGAGAAGAAAAGAGGAATACAAACATATTTTTACAATCAAATACTTTGTTCCTCTCTGCTTCTTAAGAGTCTTAAGAGTGAAAGTGCCAAAGAAAGAAACAACAGACGTGTCAAAGACCTCAATTTTTCCCTTATTTGTGTTCTTTAATACTCAGTGGCATAACTAGTAAAAATGATTCTGATAAAAAAACTTGTGGTTCTCCATTATTGTATACCTCTGTTCACAACAAAAAGTTCATCTCTTTTGTCGTTGCAGTGGAGGAAATGAAAGCATTTGGCTAAGTAAGGTGTGGGCCATCATTGGGTGGTCAAAAGCCAGCACTTTGGAGAGCAAGGGGCCAACTGGAGTTGGGGAGAGAGAGCTGGAAGAAAGCCTTTAAAGGAACACAATCTCTTTCAAAGCTGAGCTGATCAGGAAGCATCCTAAGGCCTACTCTGAACTGCATTGCTTTCATTCTGTTGGCTTTGACTTACTAATTAAAAATGGACTTAGAGGTAGCCTTTCTAAACTACTTATATTTATTATAGAACTAGTTAACATAATGAAAAATTTTATGATAACTACTATCAAATCTAGTTGAGCCAAACCCTCCTGTTCATGCACACACTGCACACTTATATATACTTACATGTTTCTTGGGATTAAGACAGTTTAAGTGTAAGATACCACCTGTCCAATTGGGTGTTTTGCAGTCATCCATTAGTTGCCCTGTAAATATGGTTGCTTTGGCCATCACAATGAAGGAGATCTCATAAGAGGCTCTAGTCAAAGTGAGGTTCAGAGCCTCTGTCAACAGACTTGAACTTCATTAGCATTTGGAGAGTGGAGAGACAACCATAGAAGCTTAGGGTCTTATTTTTGGTGAACCTTCATGTGTTGTTCCTAGATATGGTTAATGCATGTGCTGGTTCTGCTACCACCATTCACCTGGTTGCTTATTTTCCACATATGCAAATTAGACATCCTGGGTCTTAGAGTTATAACACTCTCTCTTCCCCCTCCCCCTCATCTCCTCAGTCACAAACCACAGCTCCTCAGGGGCAGAGAGGGGTGATCATTTTCTATGGCCAGACTGTGATGAGAGGAAGTTGCCTTCAGGTCTGACTCTTGGAGCCTCTAGGGAGAGACCCTGAGGGTCTAAAAACATACAAGGCATTTTCCAAGAGTTCTTCATCTCAGATTCTGTTGCCTTTCCTGTACAGCTTGGAGATCTGGATGTATGTATGGTTGTTTTTGATATTAACCCATGCAGCACAGTTATTATTTTCTAAACTGAGAGAACCTTGAGAGCAGACATTGATTTATCTTCGTCCTTCACCATCTATGATTGTGCTTGGGACCAATAGGTATTTAGTAATTTTGCCCCATTCCTTGAGAAGATGGAGCTGAGGCAGAGATAGTGATGATAATGATAAACTGTTGAGTGTTTGCTATGCTGTAGGTGCTGTTCCAAGTGTATACATACTGGCTTATTTGAGCAAAAATCCTATAAAGTAGGTTACTGTTTCCTCCATTTTACAGATGGGGAACCTGAGGCTAATTAACCTGCCTAATGCCATTTATCTTATAAGTGATAGATCTGATCTGGCTCCAATGGTCTGGCTCCAAAGTCCAAGCCCCAAACTATATGCTAAATTACCTCTCAAGAGTGAAAAGGCTGGGTGGAGAAAGTAGGTAAACAACTTCAGTGCTTAACACTCCCCTATCCCATCCCCAGCATGGATTATTTGTACCATCTCCCTTTCTTTCTCCTATATCTAATTTTTCTTCCTTCAGCATGTGACCTGGAGCAAGTCCATCCCACCTTAAATAGATAAACAAACAAACTCCTCTTAACGGTACACCTTTCTATAGCTTCACAGTGCCTGCAAGAAAAACAAAACCTGTTGCTTCTGGGCAACCGATTTTCCTGAGCTGAGACCTGGAGAAATGTGTGTGATCAATCTTCATAAAGGGATACTGTATGAGATAGCAGACGTGGTTTCCAGGGCATACCTACAGTGACTATATTGTAGGACTGTTCTTATAGCATCCCTTAATGTAGTTTGATGTTATAAAGTATTGTTCATTAAAAGAAATTTTAAGGTGGAATAAAAACAATGGGTTCTGAATTTGTAACTCCCTACTAGTTGCTTGAACTGAATGCCTAGTTCTCTGTTACCTATCTGGATCTATATTGCTCTGAATGCCTGGAACATGTATTGTTTTACCAGTTGCTTGGCATTACCATATAAATGCCCTTAAGTTCCTGGTTTCAATTAAGCTAGAGGTCAATTTGGGAGATTCTGTTGGGTGTAGCATCCTCCATGTAATGGAATCAAGAAGTGTCTTAAACAAATGTAACTCAGAAATAGCACTTTTCTTTTCTTTCTTTTTTTCTGTATTCTCCAAAATTAAAATAAAACCTGAAATGTCCTCCCGTAGGTTTACTCCCTGTCCAAAAATAATACCAAAACTCACACATCTGTATGCACAAGGGAAGTGGGGATGGGGGAGGGGTGAGACTCATCAGAAGTCAGAGGCTTAAACAAGTAAAGGGATTTATTTTTCTTATTAATAAGAAGGGTTGAAATAACTGATGTAGCAGCTAATAAAGGAATATTTGAAGGCAAGAAAAACATGAAATTCTAGAGAAAGGCTCTGGTGATTCTATTTTTAATATTTTTTTCCTTTCTAGTGAAATATATAAAGAGCTGGCATGATTTGAATGTCCGTCTGACTTCTCCTAGGCTCCTGATTCTATAAGTCTGGAAATTTATGATTTATTTTTAGTTTTCTCAAGTAGCATAGACAAGTATCTGTGAGGAAACTCTTATGAACCCTGTCCAGAAAAGTTCACTAAACTCCATTTGCTTACTGACGTGAAGAGAGGAAAAATATAGCTTTTCCCTGTAATGATTTCCCCAGTTGAAAGATGAATTAAATAAAAAAAATTCCAAAATACCAAATGTGACAAACATGGCAGATTGGAGCAAGTCTAATGGATGCTTTCCCTGAACCTATGAAGAAACCTATATTAATAACTTATTTGGAATGATGTTGTATGGAAATGGAAAACTTCTTGTAGTTTGTTTAGTTAGAAGGCATAGAGGAAGGAGCAAAATGTCAACCAAAAACTGTTACATGTTAACTCAATGTCAATCAAATGAAAACAGTTATCAATTAAGAGACAAGGTGCTATATAGGGATAAACCCTGGATTTGGAATACTTAGGTTTTAGCCTTAATTCTACTACTGACTTTGTGAGGTTGGGAAAGTCACTTCAGTTTCTAGGATTGAGTTTCTTCATTTGTAAAATAAAGGTACTGAATTATATGATTTCAAAGATTCCTTCCCAGTCTAGAATTTCATGTTTTTCATTGAAATGAAGATTATAACTTCTACTAGTTATTATAATTTATACTTCAATAATTCACTTTATTCTTCAATAATCTGAAGTTTATACTTCCAGTGGCAGTTTATACTTCAATAATTCAATCTGCAAAAATAAAAAAAAATAAATTAGCTTAAAAAGGCAAAATTAGGTAAATTATTTGCGGTATAAATAAGCTTTAATAAATTGGAAACCAGTTTTGTATTACCCAGCTAGAGACTCTGCCACCCATATGTTCATAAAAACACTGTGGTTGTTTTATTGTTCTCTTTGGCAGTGCCAATCATAGTTAGCACTAATTAATGAAATTCCAGGGTGCTGTTTGCCAGGAGGTTCATGCAGTGGGTGAAGCAAACTACAGCAGCAAAGTTTCCATCATTTATATTGCTGTGACAATATTGGCTCAAGTTTTAGAAACAGTAATTCCAGCTCCCAGTCCCTGTGAGAACAAATGTAGATTGATTTATGTTCTGAGCCTCTCTAGCATATTGTCAACACTGAGATGGCTGCCAGAGCTCATCATACAAGGTGCTGACATTTTCTGGGAATCTGCTTGCCTTTACACATATTTTCTCTTGCACACATTGCTGTGTTTTTTCTTTCTTTGTTTTAAGGACTAAGGCATGGATTATTGCTATTAAAAGCAGTCTATTATTAAGCCAGTTTATGCCAATACAAATGTTTTAGGGTCAAGTCATGCTCAGAAAAGACCATAAACTTTCTTTAACCCACGTTGGTATTACGATCAACAACGTTTAAACTTAGTGGTTTTCCTTAGAATCATGCATCCTATTTAGTAAACTCCTCCCCTCCTTCTTCCCCCTGGCTTTATTTCCCACCTATGTTCTTCAATTACTGAACCTCTCTATTCAGGTTCATTTCTCCTACTCCAACCCTCATTGTCACTGCTGCAAAGTCTAGGTCTTTTTGGCTCCATAGTTGCTTTCTGGTTCCAGTTGTAGATACAGATACTCATACACTTACTTTTTTTTTGAAAAAATTTGTCTTTGGAGAAGAAGACCCGAATATTTCAACTGATTGTTATAGTGAAAGATCAGCTCAGTAGTGAAACATCTCTGTATGGATTTGATCAAATGAATTGAATAGGTCCCTCAGTTGTGCTGTGGGAAATCAAAGGCTATGTTGTAGATTTTTAGCACTTTTTTTTTCTTGGAAATGTAAGATATTTAATTACTTTTTTAAACAAATCATTGAGATAAACTATGGATTCATCATGATCAGTTGTAGGTCCTGTGTTTCTGAATAGGAAAATTTTTGAAAAATTGAGATATAACTTAGGTAAAATATAATCTCAGACATACAGCTTGATAAATTTTTATAACCTCCCTCTTACCCTAATCAAAATATAGACTATTTTTCACTTCCTGGAAGGATCCCTCATCCCCTCTCGCAGTATGCAGGCCCATCTCCACCTCTGCAGAAGGGTAACAGAAATTATTACATGAATAACGATTGAATGTTTAAAATTTTTATTATCTATTTTTCCCTCCTATTTTTTGTCATTGCAGAACTGCTCTATCTTTAAAAATCCTCTTTCAGATTTTCCCCCTGAAGGATAGGGTAGAAATTAGCCACTGAGTCTTGTGAGTTTTGTTACTTAGTTCTTGCTGGATGTATTTCCAGGCTTGAATATTTCTTCCCGTACCTTATTAGGTTATTAACAGAGAGGAAGAAGATTTTTACTTTTTTTTTCTCTTTTTTTAAAGATTCCTGAAAGATTGCCTAAATATATGAAAGGATAGCATAGTTTTCCATTTGCCAATCAATGGAGATTTTTCTCACCCATGCATTTTTTATTTTTATTTTTTTATTGTTCAGTCTCTGGAGAGGGACCCAACTCCACCAAATTTTCCTTTGTATCTTCATTTTGTTTGCAGTCAGCAACATTGAAACTTTTTTTTTTTTTTTTTTTTGCGGTACGCGGGCCTCTCACTGTTGTGGCCTCTTCCATTGCGGAGCACAGGCTCCGGACGCGCAGGCTCTGTGGCCATGGCTCACGGGCCCAGCCGCTCTGCGGCATGTGGGATCTTCCCGGACCGGGGCACGAACCCGTGTCCCCTGCATTGGCAGGGGGACTCTCAATCACTGCGCCACCAGGGAAGCCCAACATTTAAACTTTTAAGGTCCACTCAGACGCAGAGGAATGGAGTGAGAGAGCTATATTGTATTACATTAATGGGCCTTCACAGAGATGATTCCAGCATCTCCCTGGGGTTCTACCAAAGAATGAGGTACACTGATAGCAGGAGCAGTGGGGTTACAGAGACCAGAGCCAAGGCTTATTTGCTGCCGAATTCCAGCTTCCCTCAGTCCTCAATGCAGAGCTGCTGGCTCCCCATATTAAACCTCAGGCAGATTCAATTGTTCCATGTATCACCTTGACAGTATTAATGCTGAATGTTTGTATCATACTTTTATAGTTTATAAAATCCATCTTCCCATTTTATCTCATTATTTATAATGACAGCTTTGTATAGTAAGCGTTATAAGCCTGTTATCCCTTTTTTTTTTTTACTGTTATGAAACTGGAATTTAAAGAGATTAAGAGTCTTTCTTAAGTAGTTTGGTTCCTTACAATCTGGCTCCACAGTTAGAACCCTAGGGAATTTCTAAGTTTATTAATGACTCTGAAGCACGTATTAGTTATATCCATATATTCAGAGAATAAGGAAGTCATGCAAAACGTGCACATGATCCTTCTATGGCTTGAAATTCTAATATAATACTAATAAAATGGGATTTAGTAGGACAGTCCTATCCTGGACAAGGTTCTCATCTGCTCATTTTTTATATCATTAGTTTGAAATACCTCAGTCTGTGGTTTCATAAATAACTTTTCCATGTAGATATTTCTTGAACTTAGCTCTTTCAGCACCCCAGGCTAAGAGAATCTTTAAAAACATGAACATGTCAAATTGGATGCTATTAGGATTTAAGACTAGCCAAAGCCTGGATTTAAGATACTGTTGGCTATGGTGAGTGACTGATAAATATTTATTGAACAATTTAATAGTTCTAAATATAGTTCATTATTATTTGTTATTACTCTATGGCAAGAGTAAGAGTTTTGTTAACTTTATAATGCTATTAACACAACAGTGGAATTTATAGATTCACAGTTTTAATATTCTGGATATGATCAGTAACTACAGCCCTTCTGAATTGTTCTGAAACTCTTGGAATAAACAAAGGCCTGTGTTGACAGCAAAAACTGCAGGCGTGATATTTCCTTTGTTGGTAGATTAGCAATATCAATAAGTTATTGAAAACCTTAGCAAAGAATGAAAATTGCTATTCAAATCCTGTTTGCGTTCTCCATTTTTATGTAAATGTCCTAGTTGATCTTCTTTTCTGTCAGCCACTGGGTCTTAAGAACTGTAGATGGCAATCCAACCACAAAAATCATCTGGTTTGCTAAATTTAGTCATGGATTTGCTTTTCCTAGCTGCACAAAATTATGTTGCTCTAGGAGAGCAGCATATCAGGAAAAAGAATCATAAAAACAAAAGCAAATCTCAAAGAAATAGAAAACAAGATAATTTTTTTTGTAGCCTTTTCTTTATAAGTTGCACTACATGTAAGTTTACAAAATGTAATTTCGGGCTCATGAGTTGATCAAGAAATACTGTGAAGGCATTTCAAACTATAGCAGAAAATCTCAGTTACCATGGAAACAGGATACCATATATGAGAACAGACCACATCATATAGAAGATTTAATTATAATGAAATGATAAATGAATAAGGCAATTTTTTAGGCTATTTGTGGCTGAAGTCCATTAAAAGTCCAGTTTCCAAGGAAGCCCATGTCTAAAAACTGTAATAAGAAAAGTTATGGAATAAGATAAACTACATTTGAAAAAGATTTTGAAAAGATTATAGCAGCCCCATCAATTAAGAAGAACATTTCTAATTTTAAAAGAATCACATTTGGATGAACTCAGAGTTCTTTTGAGAATCATGAGCTGTATCCATAATGGCAATAACACATGGACTCTCTACACAGAATAATAAAATACTTGTTTGATTGAAGGGTGTTCATGAATCTAAGTTTTAGAATATGATTGGAATGGCATATTTAGACATGTTTTTATTTTGAAGTCAGTTTCACTATGATTTAAGAGATCAGTCAGAAAGAGAAAAACAAATACTATATGCTAACACATATATATGGAATCTTAAAAAAACCCCAAAAAACAAAAAAATGGTTCTGAAGAACCTAGGGACAGGACAGGAATAAAGACGCAGACATAGAGAATGGACTTGAGGACACGGGGAGGGGGAAGGGTAAGCTGGGACGAAGTGAGAGAGTGGCATGGACTTATATATACTACCAAGTGTAAAATAGATGGCTGGTGGGAACCAGCCTCATAGCACAGGGAGATCAGCTCGATGCTTTGTGACCACCTAGAGGGGTGGGATTGGGAGGGTGGGAGGGAGACCCAAGACGGAGGAGATATGGGGATATATGTATATGTATAGCTGATTTACTTTGTTATAAAGCAGAAACTAACACACCATTGTAAAGCAATTATACTCTAATAAAGGTGTTAAAAAAAATAAAGAGATCAAAACATGGCTGGGAAACACAGCATGCTTGTGTCAGTGGATCATTTTGATTCCAAATGTTGTATCCTACTACCAAATTTGCTGCTGATTTATGCATGTGTGTTTGGGCTGAGCCAACAAGAAATAGACCATCTGGAGGGCCACTTTGATGTAAGAATATGAGTAAAAAATATTCACTATCCAGTGTAGTCTCACTGAGAAGTGGATTTAAGTGTAGGTGGTCCAGAGAGTCCTTAGAAGCACAGTAAGTTCCAAATTTTAGGCCACCAGCAGGAAATTTATTAGCAGGGGCACTGTTGGGGTAGTGAGCATTTATCATAGGTATTGATGTTTTAGAGGAGCAGAACACTACCTCCACCTCTCTCCAATCGTGGGATGCAATTACACACAAAGTTGGAGAGCAGGATGAGGGATAAGAGAAACAAGACTGCTGGGCTAATCTGTACAGCTACAATGTCAGAGGGCAGTCCTTTCACCAGTGGTCAGTTCCTGTGCATTCTGTGCTGCTGCACCTCCTTTACACATTCACAATAGCAGTCTCTGTTGACTTGGACTCATAAAAAATACAGTTTGGAGGCCATGGGTTGTAGAGTTAACACCTACATGGATTTGGATCCCAGCTCTACTCTTTACTAGCTGCATTGTCTTGGGCAAGTTACTTAAACTCTTTGACCTCAGTTTCTTCATCAGAAATAGTATCTACTGTTGGATTATGAGTGTTAGCGTCAATATATGTAAAGCAGGGTTTCTCAGCCTCAGCACTATTGAAATTTTGGGCCAGATAATCGTCACTGTGAAGGCTGTCCTATGCATGACAGGATGATTAGCAGTATCTCTGGCTTCTACCCATTAGACACTAGCAGCAAGTCCTTCTCCCCCCAGTCCTCACTCCCAAGTTGTGGCAATCAATAACTGTCTCTGACATTGCCAAGTGTCTTCTGGTGGCCAAAACTGTCCCCTGTCGAGAAGCACTGATGTAAAGTGACCTGCTGATGGTAGATGATAAATAAATGGTAGCTAAATATTAAAACTTTTTGTGAGGAAGGAAGTAGTATATAGTATAGTGGTTAGGTATAGGTTTCGCCACTTAATTTGCCTCATGACCCATGCTTTCCCATGCCTTTTTTCAGTTCTGAAAATTTCTCAGACAACATCATTTCAAATATTCACTCTCTTCTGTTCTCTCATTTTTCTCCCTCTAGTATACCTACTGAATTATGTTAAAATTTCTTATTCTATCTTCCATGTCCCTTAACCTCTCATATTTTTCTTTCTGTTTTCCCATACTATGTTCTAGATGATTACTATGGAGCTATCTTCCATTTGAGCATTCTCTTCTCAGAGGAATCTTTTGTTTAATCTTAGCTACTGTGTTTTTTTAAAAAAAATTAATGACTATAATGAATGCAATTTTCATTAAAATTTTTTTTAATCTGTTTTCCATATCTGCCTTAATAACACTCTTTCTTTTTTGTGGTTTTGTGTTTTTTCCCCTGCATTGGATATTAGAAAATGATAATTATTATATAAAAGACTCTTTTTGATTGCTCTGTTACTGATGATTCTTCATCTTCTGCTGACTACTCATGGCAATGTAGTTATGTATTTTCTTACATGCTTTATACGATTTGTCAGCTCACGTTTTTTTCTAAAACAATCTCATTTACTAATAGAGATATTAAAACTGTAATAAAAATATTAGCAAAACAAATGTACCGATGTATTTTTTAAACCTTGACAAAGTAGGGTTTATTCTATGAATGCAAGAATGGATTGACATGAAGAAGTTTATGACAATAATTTGCTACATTAACTGTAATAAGGGGAAAAGCTATACCATTATCTCATGATCATATACACCATTATCAAGATAATCTCAAATGCCAAAATTCAACATCTACTTGACGCATTAAATTGGATATCCACCTAATGAAATTCTTAGAAATGTCAGCTCATTTTTGATGGAACTGCTTCTTGTTGGGGTTTCATCTTTGATTTATAGAAGTGACCCTATTGATAATTTCATGGTTGTGTCTGATGTAGTCCTATATGTTCACTCATTCTGGGCATGTTTTTATGTTAGATTTTTAGCACAGGGTCTCTATGGAAACAATGAAAGAATTTGGATCGCACATATTTGATAGATGTAGGCTGGGGAATCTTATTTCTTGAGGTAAACTTTTCCCATTCAAGCCTCAGGATAGATAGCTCATATTCATGTCACGTTCTTAGTAGGTGGAACTTTGCCAAGGGAATTTTCCTGACTTCCAACTTTATTCAGAGATTCTGATTTCAGTTTCCTATTGGAGTGTTAATACCTCAAACAATAAGGATTCCATTACACTCATCTGATTTCAATATCCTGTTACCACTGTGCATTCCCTTTTCATTTCTGGCACCTGCAGAATTACATTTCTTGCTTTGAATCTTTACTATTTATTTAAATTAAAAATTATTTTTTTCTGAATCCAGCATTTCTGTGTTTCTGTAGTAGTAGAAGGTATTGGTTTCCTTTGTCAGTTCAGCCTGCCATTTTGACTAGAAGTTCCAACTTAACCTTTCTAAACCTCAGTTTCTTTATCTGCAACATTGGAATAAAGATAGCAACTACATTGTAGGGTTGTGGTGAGGAGTAAATGAGATAATGAATATAAAGCACTTATTTACTGGACACATACTAATTACTCAGTGTACACTACTAACATGTAAATCAGCTGCTGCACTTCCTGCCAAATTTCAGATACTCAATAATTTATCATTTTAATCTATAATTATGGTTATTTGTATGTATTCTCATCTCAGATCCATTCATGATTGGGAACCATAACAAGAACTGAAAAGTCCTAGCAAATAGTGCCAGAACTATTCAAATATCTCTACAATCTGCAAGTCACAGTTGATTTGAAGGTCACTGACATATTTACTTTGACCAGGGCAGTTGTCTCAATTAGGAGCATTTTTGCCTTCAAAGGGACATTGGCAATGTCTGGAGATATTTTTGATAGTCACAACTTGAGGGGCAAGGTGCTACTGGTATCTGGGTAGAAGCCAGAGATGCTGCTAAACATCCTACATAGGATAGCCTCCCACAGCAAAGAATTACCTGGCTCAAAATTTAAATGGTGCTGAGGTTGAGAAACCTTGAATTAGGTTATTTAAACCTCTTCATATTTCAAATTCAATTTATTTTAAAACCATTTGTCTCAAAAAAGTATTGTGAATTATACTGTTCACTGAGTTAGTAACTGAATGTTGATTGTAATTTGGTGACCAAGGTCATCAATCTGATTCAAAGGAAACTTTTTTTTTATTGAAGTATAGTTGATTTACAGTGTTGTGCCAATCTCTGCTGTACAGTTAAGTGACTCAGTTATAAACATATATACATTCTTTTTTTATATTCTTTTCCATTATGGTTTATCACAGGATGTTGAATATAGTTCCCTGTGCTATACATTAGGACCTTGTTGTTTACCCATTTTAAATGTAATAGTTTGTATCTACCAACCCAAACTCCCAGTCCATCCCTCTCCCTCCCTGTCTTCCCCTTGGCAACCACAGGTCTGTTCTCTATGTCTATGAGTCTGTTTCTGTCCTGTAGATAGGTTCATTTGTGCCATATTTTAGATGCCACATATAAGTGATATCATATGGTATTTTTCTTTCTCTTTTTGACTTCACTTAGTATGATAATCTCTAGTTGCATCCATATTGCTGCAAATGGCATGAGTTCATTCTTTTTTATGGCTGAGTAGTATTCCATTGCATGTATGTACCACATCTTCTTTATCCATTCATCTGTTGATGGACATTTAGGGTGTTTCCATGTTTTGGCTATTGTGAATAGTGCTGCCATGAACATAAGGGTGCATGTATCTTTTTGAATTATAGTTTTGTTTGGGTATATTCCCAGGAGTGGGATTGCTGGATCATATGGTAATTCTTAGTTTTCTGAGGAACCACCATACTGTTTTCCATAGTGGCTGCACCAACTTACATTCCCACCAACAGTGTAGGAGGGTTCCCAAAGGAAACTTTTCATATAACCCAGGATTTCTTTGGCAGTACAGGGTGAAGAGCAGTTACCAAATTCACATATTTATGTAGCAAAGAACAATATTAACAAAACAACACAACATCAATAACAACAACACCTCACAGACAGACATCTATACTTAAACATAAACACATAGCCACACAAAAGCCAGTGAGGCTTGATAAGTCTTTTAGAGAGAATGTGAAGTTAGGTTCTGGAGTATATAGCATATAACATTTATACTGCTAAAATTTCTGAATTTGTTCTGAATATAAAATTGATCTCCTCTAGGAATCTATCCCTCCTCCTTATCTCTTAAAGGGTTTTTAAAAAAAGATTTTTCACTGTATTTTAACTTTCTGCTTTTGCATTTGTTTCCTTTTTTAGACATCTTTGAGAGCAAGTATCTTGCCTTATTTATTTTTGTATCTACAGCATCAAGCATGGGACTTGATATTACATAAAATGATAAATGTTCAAATTAATGAATGAATGTGTGAATGACCAACACCCATACCTAGGTTTATCAATATTTCTAGTAATATTTAGGAATACATACCCTGGCTAAGTGATGTATTGGAGGATGCAGTGAGTAGCTACAAAGTGGAAGAGAAAATGGGAGGACAAATGGAAACCCAGCCTCAAACAATGTGACAGAGTTGTGCAGGGCTGGAAAACAATGTCAGCAAACCAAAAAACTTTACATACAGCAATCCAAAATGAAATTTGAACAAAGACTGAAGTAATTCCTGTTGTCTTGGAATTAGGCAAACATTCCTAGTCTCTGTAAATAGCAATGGCAGCCCCAAAGCCAAGAATACACTTTGCCTGTGTGTGTGTGGTTGGTGTTTTGGGTTTATGACAGTGTTAGCCAACCAGCTAGGCTTTTCTCAGGCAGACATTAGCACAGCATCCAGCATTTTATACTTTCCACAGATTAGACAAATTCAAATAATAGCATCAAGTCTCTAATGAACAAATCCTCTTTTGCCACTACTTGTGTATTCAATTTAGGAAAAGCTGTAACATCAACCCAGATTTAGAGAAGTATACATCCTAGGTGAAAATTTTATGTTTGAATAATTTCAACCTTTTCCAATTAATGGTTTCTGACATTTTGTGCTCTTTTTAATGGCAACCATTTAATCTGTTCTCACTTAAGATGCTGCCATATTTTCATCTGGAAATCTTTTCCTCATTTTATACATGAAGAAACTGAGTCTTTGAAATACAAAGAGACTTGCTGAAGAACTTCCCTACTAGTAAGTGGTGGAGCAGAAATTCAAGGCCAGGTCTAAATTTTGGCAAAGTTTCTTGGCCTCATCTCCTCATGACCAATGTATGGCAAACTTCCACTCCTTTGACAAATTTCTCCATAAGAAGACTTCACATTTTCTATTTTTAGTTGTTCACCATAAAACATATTTAAGCACAAAAGTTTCTGTTTTAAGTTAGAATTATGCAAAAACTTCTTCATGCTGTACAACACTCTGCTAAACACTGCATAGTATGAAACAAAATGGTATTTTTCTTAAGAAACAATTTTATTTCTTTCATGAATGTACTGGACAAATAGAAATATACTCCATTGGATAATCAGCCTGGAGGTTTCCTTAAAATAATTTTTATTTTAAATTTCAAATACAATGTGGATATATTATAAAAGATTCAAACACCACAGAAAAAGCGCAGTCCTCCCCGTCTTCAGTTGCATCTGCAGATGTAGCCACCTGAGTTAGTTATTTTCTGGATTCCCCAGCAACAAAGTTGCCTTCCCTTACTCTGTGAGGCCTCAGCTGGGGCTGTGCCTCTGCCAGCAGTATTCCCCAGGCCGCTTTACCACATGGCTCCCCAGAAGGTTTATCAGCAGGGGGTAGGAGGAGGTAGAAGGGACTTATCAGGTTTTTCCCATTGCTTTCAGTATTAGGCCCGCCAGTGGCAATTTGCCGCAGTCTCCATGTTCTTTTGACAATCCCAGAACCATCCCCACGGACTCCTCAGAAGTACAGCTGAGACAGTTGGGGCTCCCCACGAATGTCTGAGTGTACTCCTCCAGGCCCCGCCTTTATGTGCCCGGATTCTTATAACCCTGTCTCTTTTTTTTTGTTTGCTTGTTTTCCCAGAGTGAGGATGCTAGCTCTTTCCTGCAGTTACGATCTCTGGTTTCCCTTAGTGTTTCCTCTGTATTCTCTTATTTTCTTAGCCTTTTATTATTATTATTTTTTTTAAATTAATTTATTTATTTTTGCGGTACGCGGGCCTCTCACTGTTGTGGCCTCTCCCGTTGCAGAGCACAGGCTCCGGACGTGCAGGCTCAGCGGCCATGGCTCACGGGCCCAGCCGCTCTGCGGCATGTGGGATCTTCCCGGACCAGGGCACGAACCCGTGTTCCCTGCATCGGCAGGCGGACTCTCAACCACTGCGCCACCAGGGAAGCCCCTTCTTAGCCTTGTAACTTGTGTGTTAAATAACTTCTCTGCAATATAGTAAGTTGGTTTTCTATTTGGCTGACTAGTTTTCTATTTTTCTGTGAAAGATATACCACCATGTTCAGATTGATCTATATCCCTACAGATGTTTTTCTTTTCCATTTTATTCCCAATTTAATATTTTATAATTTTGATCAATGATTATTTCCATATAAAAAGAATATGAAAGGTGATAATATAGAAAGAGAGTAGCATGTACAAACCTAGCTCTGAAGGAGAGGGCAGTACTGCCACTTACAGATGCAGACTTTCAGAAAAAGAAAAGCTGAAGTGAGTTTCCAGTTCATAGTCTGGCTTCTGCTTCTCTGAGAATTATAGGTACTCCT
The DNA here is from genome assembly GCF_003676395.1 of Aethalodelphis obliquidens. Taxonomy (NCBI): domain Eukaryota; kingdom Metazoa; phylum Chordata; class Mammalia; order Artiodactyla; family Delphinidae; genus Aethalodelphis; species Aethalodelphis obliquidens. The sequence goes on from NW_020838011.1 coordinate 518,534, forward strand.
GGGAGGGTAAGTGGACAAGACCATGAATTAATCTTAGGAGATGTAGGGCTCACCACAGTGGGTTATTAGCAGGGTTGTACTGATTCCTGGTTATTTAGTAGGAATATGGTCAGGGGTGGTGGGTGGGCTGCTCTGTGTTTTCTGATTCTATGTTCACTTTAGCCAGCCTCCAGTTCTCAGAAGTTTGCAAAAGCAGAACTTCTTTGAGGTGTAATGAGTGTCCTCAGCACATGGCTTATTCAAGCCATCTAGGTAATGATAGCACAAAACTCAGCAAGTTTAACTTTGGAGTATATTCCTCAAACCTGGGTGGGTTGCCCTCTGTACAGTTAGTATGGCAGCCATCGTCCTGGGGTCTTCATTCACCATTATCCTGGGATCCCTTTGCCTCTCGTGTGTTCAGTTTTCTGCTTTCTAGCTGCTTTCTGTTTCTTGGATTATTCCCTCATTTTGGTGGGGTGTCCTCTAGTAGCTTCCTAAGAATGATGCATGGGAAGTAAATATTTTTCATACCTTGAATATCTAAAAATTATCTTATTCTACTCTCACCTTTGATTGATAGTGTGCCTAGGTATAGAAATATAGATTGGAAATAATTTTCTTTCATAATCTTAAAGACATTTTCCCACTATCTTCCAGTTTCCAGTGTTGCTGTGAGATATTTGAAGACATTCTGATTTCTATCTTTTTCATATAAACTTCTATTTCCTCTCAGAAAGCTTGTAGAATCTTCTCTTTCACCCCATGTTCTAAAACTGTGATGATGTGATTCAGTGAGAGTCTGTACATGTGGTCGGCCCTTTATATCTGGAGAATCATGTCCTCGAGTTCTGAGAAATATTCTTGAACTATTTAGTCAATAATTTCCTCCTTTTTTTTTCCTCCAGTTTCCTTTTTTTGAACTCTTATTACAATATACCTGTTTTCTAATTTAAAAAATTTTTCTTCCTCTTTTTTTTTCTTTTACTCTACTTCTGTAAGACTTTCTCTGCCTCTGAGTCATTCTTCTTTTTGCATCTCTGTCCTTGGCTGTTTCTGAAGAGAGCATTGGAAATGCCGTTTTTTTTTTTGGTGCCTGAGCAGCCTTCTCAGTTTGCTACCTGCCTCTAGAAAGTTAGGGAACATGAGGTGTTTCTACATCTTGAACAGTCTCACTCCTTTTTAGTCTAGGCTATGGCTCTCTTGCCAATTCAGCTCTCACAAATAACTCAATTGAATAGTCATGTGTTTGATTCCATTTTAGTCCGTATAACAAAAACTGCACCTGCTATTATTTTCAAGACGTGCCTCTCTCTCTCTAGACTTAATTGTAGGTACTGGCTTATCAGGCTTGTGTGAGACCACAGCTTTAAGGTTCATTGTCTTCAGACTTTCAGTGTTGCTTTTAAGAGTTTTAAAGCCATTGTGATTCCTGATTATTTGCATATGAGTTTTCTTTTCTTCTCTAGAAGTTTATGAAATCTCTTTTTAACTTGTGTTATACAGATTTGCATTTCTGATTCTCCACTGAGAATGATGCTCAAAAGCAACTATTTTTGCTGCAATATATAGATGTTTTGCAGGCAGGTTAAACACTACGTGTCAAAGACATTCTTCCTCCCTTCATTGCTCCCCATCCTGCTCCTCTTCCCGTATTCCTGGTACTCTTTATTTTTACTGCCATCTACCCATTTGCTCTAGGGCTGTTACTCAGGTTTCGCTCTTGACTCCTCTCTCCTTCGTTGCATACACAATAATCACCAAAATCTAATTATCTTGAAATCTTCCTACAAATTTGTTCAATTTTTATCCCTTCCTGTTTATACCACTACAACTTGTAAGCACCTCTCTCCTTGACTAACTACAACAGCCTCATCATCTGTGACTCTGCCATATGACTTGTATTCATTCTCAGCAAATTTGCCAGAGTTATTAATCTAGATATAACTCTGACCTTGGCCTCTGCTTACAACTTTTGTGACTTCCCATTGCTTACAAAGTAAAATGGAAGCTCCTCAATAAGGCATTTAGGGCCTTCCATGAACTTATTCCTATCTACCTATCTCAGTTTGCTTGGGCTACTGTAACAAAATAACATAGACTGGGTGGCTTAAACAACAAACAGGTATTTCTTACAGTTCTGGAGGCTGGGGATTCTAAGATCAGGGTGCAAGCAGATTTTGTTCCTGGTGAGAGCCCTCTTCCTGGCTTGCAGATGGCTCCTTCTTGCTGTGTCCTTAGGTGGTGGAGAGAGGAAGCTCTGATGTCTCTTCTTCTTCTTATAGGGACACTAATCCCATCACGAGGGCTTCACCTTCATGACTTCATCTAAACCTAATTACCTCCAAAAGGCTTCACCTCCTACTAGTATCACATTGAGGGTCAGGGCTTCAACATACGAGTTTTGGGGTGACAAATTCAATTCATAATGTTACCTCTTTAGCTTCATCTCCCCCAGCTTCATGCCTTATCATGAACACTTTTCATTTACACTTAGGAAATTTGAAAATGTGTTTATCTTAACATGCCTCATGCTGTTCACCACTTCTTCACATTTGCTCATTTTCCATCTGCTTTGAATGCCTGTCCTGCTTTCCTTCACATGGATATTCTTACTCCTCTTTTAGAACTCAGCTCAGGTATTATAATTTCTAGGAAACCTATGCTTAACCTCCAGACTGGATTAGTTTCCCTTTCTCTGTACTCCCTTAGTACCCTGAGTCTCCCTTGGTACTCTGAGTATACCTTTAGCTCAGCATATACCCTATTATATCCCCACTATGTATATATGTTGTTTTTTTCCTCTAAATATTAAGAACCTCAAGTGCAGAGATTATATCATTTATATTTTTATGCTCAGTGAGCACAATATCTGGTCCCTGGCAGGCACTCAAGAAATATTTGTTATTAAACTAAATGTATCATTTTACTCGTGTTGTTAGTTGTGTTAACTACCTAAAACATCCTGAACATTTTCCTGGTATCTATGCCCATAGTTTATTTTAATTTTCTGTTGAAATACTTAACATAAACATAAATTTGAAACAGTTTTGGCATCAGCACTCTTTTTATAGTCTCAACCTTACATTTATTGCATGCATGAGTTTATATGCTGAGACTAATAGGCCCTATTTATGACATTAAAAAATTGTGCCTAAGCTTTATCAGTAGGGCATTGCCTCAGTGGATTCTCAAACATTGATCAATGACTGGGTGAGAGTAGCTTCAGATGTGGGAGATCCAGAGTATCGTGTTATAGAGCAGTTGCTGAGATCAAGGCTAAACTGTGTAGCTTCTGGAGTGCTAATACCATCCACAGCCTATAATGCTGGTTTTGAAGAAGTGAAACATTAGGCATTATAATCAATATTTCTTATGAGTAGATCTATGAAGAGATGACAGCAAATTAGAGGCTGTGTTCTGGCAAGAGTAAAAGGAAAGTGAATCATTTTATAAAGGAAGTAATGTGTGGAAAATGCTTTTTCAACTGTGAAGTGGTGTACAATTGTTTACTCTTGAAATCACTATGTTATTAAGGCCAGTTTGAAAGTCAATTGCCTGTCTCAGCTCAGCTCAGCCAAATTACTAGGTTTGGCTAGTAACTTGGGGCATTGTCCCATGATTCAAGACAAGCAAATTCCATTTGCCATTTGTAATGGACTCTAGTAGCTATTGTTTCTAGTTAGTGGGTTGCTTTTTCTCTTATCCCTCTGCCCTCCATACCTTCTGTTTTAAACAGAGTCCAACTTTGGCCATGAGTGTAACTGAGACCTGGCCAAACTTGATTCTTTATTCTCCTGCAGAATAATTTGTTTAGAGGGATCCAAGCAGAAGCAACCTTACTCCTTCTTTGGGATATATGTATGGGTGTTGGAGAGAGACACTTTCTCTTCTATTGGTTTTTGAGTTGGGGCATTGTAGACATTTGGTGGGCTTTTTGAGTTGCTTCTGGTTAACTTCCTTGTCTGCATTGATGAAATCCATGGGTAATTTTGTAACAATATACAATTAGAATAATACACAGAGAAAATCAAAGCTGAGAAATGGGGCAGGTGGGGGAGTAATAATATAATTTGCATTACTTGATCCAATTGTGTTGAATCTAGCAACCTCTGAACTTATCAGTTACATGAATTAATTCATCATTTCTTTGGTTAGACTATTTTTAGTTGTTTTTTCCCCCCTTGCACCTGAAAGTGTTCTGACAAATACACCACTCTTGCTTAGGGTGTTTTGGCCACCATTCCCCAGGCCTCATTCTGTTTCCTGGGCCCTATTCCACTTCCTAATTGCATGTTCGGTGGTTAAGCATAGGGATAATGAACCAGACTACCTGAACTTGAATCTTGGCTCTCCTAATCATTAGTGATATAATCTTGGGCAAGTTATTTAACCTCTCTGAGCTTATTTCTGTATCAGAAAAATGAGATAATTACTTTACCCACTTTTTGTGAGGATTGAATGAGTTAATGCATGTAGAGTTTAGAAAAAGACCTGACACATGGTAGTGGTTCAGTAGGTGTTAGCTATTGTAATATTGTCTCCTAAAAAAGAAAAATTCAGAATGTTTGTCTGTATTGCCTAATTTAAAATTGTTACCTTTTGAAGGATAAAAACCTTGCCTTCTTAGCTTGCATGGCTTGCACACATTATGACACCTAGCATAATCTCGTATCCATGGTGAACATTTCTCTGGTTTACCTGTTCCCATACCACAAAGCCAATATGAAGACCTGTCATTCACAGCCTCCTTCCTGACTTGCTTGTCTTGATCTATTTCTTGGTGTATTTAACTTTTCTTTTGACCTTGTTATTTTGTATTTTTCTGAAGGCTCTTGTCTGGCTGTCCTTTTCCCCTTCTTGGCTATGATTTTTATTCTACCTCTTGTGATACTATTTCAACCCACCACTCCTTCACGAAACCCTTATTGAGAAAGGCTCTTCCTAGGTTTACCCAAGTCCTGTGAGGAGGGTCAGGGCAGCATTCAATAAATATTTATGGTTAAGAAATTACAGAACATATCCCAAGCAGTAACATTCTAAGCTCATAGTGAAGGAGAGTTGTTAACTACAACACTGATTGTATGACCTGATACAGGCTTGTCAAACTTGTGCTTCTCAAACTTGATTATTTGCTCCCTGATGTTTTCCTTAACCATTAATTTTCCTTAGTGGTAATTAATTTTAATATTAAAGTAAAAAGGGATATATTTTTAAATCGAAATAAAAATTTATGTGGTTTTAGAAAATGAAAACACATTCTAAAGAAATGTCTTCATTTCTTTGGGTATTAGGCCTGTGAACTCACATGCTCTGGGGTATAATTGGTGGGACATAAGTTACTGTTCTTTGTTATTAAAGATACCTTTGTGAAAACATTTGAGAAGATGATAGTACTGCATATTTCCTTTGCCAGTGTTGGATGGGGTTTATGTTCACAACAGTCGGAACTTAACAATAGCTACCAGTTTGGAGCACACTTATATGCCCAAAACTCTGCTACACACTTTATAATAATACATAATTTGGTATTCATGGCAAGTCTATTTTACAGAAGAGAAAACTGAATCTTAAAAAGTTAAGTAACTTGAATAAGCTCTCATAACTATTTTTGTTGTAACTTGGAGTCAAATCCAGGTCTATAAAGTGCCTTTAACTGCTACAGTGCACAACCTATGAGGAATCATTCAGAATAACCTCACTGAAGATGAGAAATTTATGAACAATTGAAAAGAGCAGCTTCCATCAGTAAGCACCAGCTTGAGGTCTTCAAGAACTTAAGGGCAAAAGGAGGAAAGGAAAGAAAGAGAGAAGAGTGTCTGTGTGTGTGTGTATTTAAACACATATATTTTATATCTATAGCAGCTTTCTTGAGAAGACTGAATGGTAAACTTATCCTCGTATCTCAAAATTGAAGTCATTATCATTGTATTTTCTGTCAGTTCAGTTTTAAAACCAGCCAGCGTTTGTTTCAGGAAAGAATGCTGTAGGATTTACTCTGTGTAGGTCATGATCTAGTCAGGCCCCAAGCACACAGTGGTGAATGTAATGAACACCAACATTTCGATGGACAATTTGTCTTGAACATTGTCCCCTAGGATTACAGTTCTTCAACTAAAATTGTTGGGAAGGTCAGATAGCCTGCTTTATTGTACATTATTTATAATAGAAAAAATTTTAAATTCCTTTCTTAAAAGCTCATTGATAGAGCTATTTACCATCATCACATTTTCCTTCCTCTTTCCTACTTTGCAAAGGTTGACTTGGCAAGAATGTTATTTCACTTTGCTACGCTGTGAACCTCTGGTACATATTCTCGTTTATTTTGGCAAGTGAACCATTTTGTCTGTGTGGCTTAAAGTGGTCCACTGTACTGTGTGACAGACAGTAAGAACACGGCTTAACATGTGTTCTGTTGATGCATTTAAACCTCATTGATCTACATACACAAAGCTTAATGCAGACCTGTAAACATAAAGCTCATCTGAGCTTCTCATCTTAATATTGATTCTATTTATGGGTGCAGGGAGTCAGACTCTCAGAATGTTCCATGGAACACACATCAGGACTGCCAGGATGCTTGTGCAAAGGGCTTCCGTGGTCAAATGAGTTGTGGAAATGCTATCTTTAAGACAATTTATCTTGTCTTAAAGATTCACTATAATTAGTATATGAACATCTCTAACCATCTTGCATTTAAAAGAATAACATTTTTTAAACCAGAATTTTCTAAACTTATTTGTCCAAGTTTAAAAATATTAGTTCTCTGCTTTCTGTGGCGCTGTTGTTTCTTGAAATACATTTTGGGAAATACTTATCAGTACCCATTGGCTTTTTTTTTTTTTTTTTTGCGGTACGCGGGCCTCTCACTGTTGTGGCCTCTCCCATTGCAGAGCACAGGCTCCGGACACGCAGGCCCAGCGGCCATGGCTCACGGGCCCAGCCACTCCACGGCACGTGGGATCCTCCCGGACCAGGGCACGAACCCGTGTCCCCTGCATCAGCAGGTGGACTCTCAACCACTGCGCCACCAGGGAGGCCCCACCCATTGGCTTTTAAGTCCAACTGAACCTGGGTTAGAATTTTAGCTCTACTATTTGAGTAGCACATTTGTCCTTCATGAGCCAGTGATTCCTCTTTTGGGTAATATTTACCTCACAATATTGTTGTTAGATTAAATGAGTTAATGCATCTAAAGCAAATAACACAATGCTTGGCATAAATTTTAGTTACCTACCTTTTAGTCTTTGTTTTCCCTCATTTTTTTCAAGAAGCATTTAAAATTGCACTTCCTTTATGAATTCTTCCTTCAAAAATTTATCTAGAAAGATACTCTGGACCTAAACTCATATGAATAAACATGCATTTCTTTTGACTACATTTTCAAATACCAAACACAAAACGCATTCCCTGTTCAATAAATACTCTGCTTAAAAACAATGATAATAAATGGTCCCCTTTTAATGCAGAGGAGAAAATCATATGGTTCTGGGAAATGGAGTACAGAGGAAGATCTCTGGGTTTTCCTCTTATGTTAGGTTCATTAGGTAGCCAAATGCTAAGAGTATTGGAGTAAACTAAAGAAAGTTCTTTTAAGGCCGTGTGAGTCAACATAGAAGTAACAGATAATCCTGGTGTTTGTGTCTGAATATGGTACTATTATTAGAAAAATAAAATAAAAAATTATAGCTGTAGCCTAATGGGTTCTGAGATATCAGTTTTGCCTTTGGACAATGACTGTTATTACCATCTACCTTGAGTATCTCAACTGGCAGAATTCGTTGGCTCTAAAACCAATTAGCCTCTAAAAATGAATCTAGAAGGACTATACTTCGTGTGTAAAACTGCTTGTGGTTCTGGTTGTTCGACTTCAAGAAAGATGTAAGAGAAAATAATTTCAGATTAACAAATATACCTTGTTTATGATGCTGTGTTATAAAGAATTCTAGGTGGCTGAACAGCAAGCATTGGCCCATAATGCCTTTGTGTTGCTGGGAGGGAGTGCAGGTACCAGAAGGAAAACAGAATTACTACTAGTGGGTCAGGAACACAAATAGAATTCAGGGATGATGCACAGAGATGCTCATTATTTCACACAGAAGCAGTCTCAGGATGCACCAGGTATTCACTTCACTTTGGTTGCCTCTGCTGTTTTCTCCTTCTGTGATTTCACCTCTGGGTCCAAGCTCGCTTAAAACAGAAGGCTTCAGTTTAAGATTATCCTGGGAAGGCAGAGGTAGCTCTCACCTAGCAGATTTAAATTTTTCAATTTTAATCAGCATAGTGTATGTACGAGACAAATTGACTTTGGAGTGCTCTTTAATAGAGAGAAAAACAAGGGATTAAGAGGAGTTCATGGTGACATGTGGAAGCTGAAATGTAGTATGGCCAGCAGTGTGGGCTTTGGATTTAGGCAGACCTTGTTTTGAGCATAAGCTCTACCACTTACTGGTTGTGTCACCTTGATCTCTGAGAGGTAGTTTTCTATAATCATATTCAGACACTGTATAGCACAGTGGCTGTAATGGGCATTTATTCCAGCATCTATTCCATGAGAGTAGGCTTGACATCACCCCCAGCTCTATGCATAGGCCGTATTGGACATAAGGCAATCATAGTCCTTGCCACAGAGATTGGTTCAGTGATGAGCGAAGACTAGGCCAATCAGTGCATGGCATTGCACTGGCCTCTTTCATTGGTCCAATGAGAATGAAATAGAAGTCATTTGTACAAGATACACACTGTCCCTTGCTCTGAATGATGTGATGTGCAGGTGAAAAGTCTGGGAATCTGTAATAACTTTTTTTTCCTGCTGTAGAAGATGGCAGTCTGCAGATGAAGCTAGTATACAGAGTTGAAAGGGCAAAGCGAATGACAGGACCGTATCCTTTTAAAGCTTGCCCTACCTCTGGAATTTCTAGTTTCTGGGTTAACAGGTTCCCTTTTGTTTAATCCAAATTGAACTGTGTTTTTATTAATTTCAAAATAAGGAATCCTAATTCATAAGTGTATTATAAATATATCATATCTAACATATCTGTCAGATAGTGATAAGTAATATGGAAGAAAATACAGAAAAGAGGAGAGAAAGTATTGCAGTAGGGGTGCTGCATAACTACAGCTGAAGTTAGGCAGACTTACTGAGAAAGCAGCCTTCAAGCAGAGACCTGAAGGAGGCAAGGGAGCAAGTCATAAGGCAGAAGTAAGAGCAAATGCAAAGCCCCTGAGGCAGGGCTCTGCCTGGCATGTTCTAAAAACAGGAAGGAGGCTAGCATGACTAGACTGTGGGAACAGTTGGAGAGTAGGAGATAAGTTCAGAAAAATAATGTGAGGTAGGCAGATTACAAAGGATCTTGAAGTCATTGTAAGGATTTTGGCTTTACTCTAAATTAGAGGGGAGACCATTGGGGGATTATGGGCAGAGAAATGAGATGACCTGACCTATATTTTTAAAGGATCGTATGGTTATTTTTTTGAATATAGGCTGTGTGGGGTACATGCTAGTGCAGGTTAGAGGAATGGCAGAGGCTGGAAAGCCAGTTAGGAAGCAGTTGCAGTAATCCAGGGCAGATGAAATGGTTTCTTAGGCTAGGGGGATGGAGTGGACATCCTGAGAAGTGGTCAGAGTCTCTTTATATTTTGGAAGTAAAATCTAGGTGATTCACTGTTGGATTGATTGTGGGGTGTGAGATTAATGGGAGTCAAGGATGACACCAAAGGAGGTAATACTTTTTGTATGGTGGGCCTGTGATGATTAATGAAATAAATTATATAGTAGGCTGTTGAATTATATAGTAGGCTGTTGAATGACAGTTATAGAATAATAATAGTTACTTGCATTGTATAAGATATTGACAACCCTGTAGTCCTAAAGGTAACAACACATATCTTTGATAATAAATAGCATTTGTAAAATGATTCATGATTTATAAGGTCTTTTCATATGTCTTGTCCTTTAAGCCTTAGAAACTCCTGAGATAGGTATGTTTATTACTACTTTGCAGAAGAAAAAGAAAAACAGGATGAGATGGGTAAAGTGCTTTTGGTCATGGCTCCATAGAAATGGTAACCTCTTTTCAAACCTGGGTCTTGCAGCCCCAAATACATTTCTCCTTTCACTATGGCATTCTGCTGACCTTCCTGTTCAAAAGTGACATTTTTGAGTTCATTTCTAGGGTGGGTGGTAGATTGAGAGAAATCCATATTTTTTCTTAATTTTTCTTACTGTGACATACCTTATAGGAGAACCAACTAGGGGCTTTCACTTGTGGCGATGTAGAGAAATAATCATAATGCATGACTACTGGATTAATTAACACTTACCAAGTGCCAGGCATTAGTATTATTTGCATTATTACTTGAAGTATATCAGTTAAATTTTATAGAAACTCTCTGAAGCAGTGTATCAACCAGGGTCCAATCAGAAGACAGTACTCACACCAATAATTTAATATAAAGAATTATTAAGCTAGTAAAAGGTGTCTACTAAAGAGAGTAAAAGAGGCATCTAAAAATATAGGGTAAAGGAAATACAGAAAATAGCCACCACCTCTAGGGCTGAGGGAATGTGAACAGGAATAAGCTAAGAATGTGGAAGAGGGCCCCCCACTGAGGCTAAAACTCAGACCAGGACTGATTATACAATTTGTGGGACCCCATGCAAAATGAAAATGCAGCGCTCCTTATTAAAACATTATTGAGAATTTCAAGATGTCAGCATCAATGCATTAAACCAAGTGCAGAGCCCTTCTGAGGGTAAGTCCCTGTGTGACTACACAGGCACCACAAGGTGCCCTTGACTATGGGCATGGCTGTCACAGGAACACGCAGGCTGCCGGAGGCAAACAAACTTGGCAGAGGGTGTGAGCCAGAGTTGGTCTGTAGGAGAAGCCCACTGAATGGTCAAGATACCTGTAAAAGGTGTGAGTAGGTTGGAATTTATCTATAGGAAATGCCTGCAGATGTTGGCTGGGGTTTCAGTATGCCAGAGATGATTTGCAGGGAGTTGCTTCTGCGGTACAACCTGATGGAGAGTGAGTGCCACTGGTGCCTTCCAAAGACTACTGGCAAGTGTAACAGGGGAGGGAGAAGAAGCCCAGACTGGAATCAGGAATGGAAGCTCCTTTCCCTTGCTATGTCCCTCTAATGCCCTCTATTGAGAAGCCTAACACTGTCAGTTTGGTAGAGGAGAAATGTTTATGTGGTCCAGTTCCAGTGTTACAAAGCATGGCAAAGAAAGGTGGATTTGGAGCAATAAAAAGATAACTGGCACAGACAAGTACTTTTATTATTCCCTTGCTACAGATGAAAAAACTGTACTTCAGGAAGTTGGAGTCTCCAGGTTGAAAAGTTATTTGTAATTCCAGACTTCAGAACTGTACCACTTTTCTATAATGCACCTCTTAAATTAATGAGTTTGACTGCCTTGATGGGGGTAATCAGAAAAAACGTGGGGTAGAGGGGACTCAGGGAATAAGAAGCACATCAGGTAGTATTGGGATGCAAGTGCATCGCTAAAGCAGACCCATGGAGAGAACATCTTATAAGAAACAAGCCACAAGGAAAGAACAACAGGAAAATCAATGATTTCCTTTCATGTGGTACCTAAGGACAACCAAATAGTTGATGAAGGAAAGCTTCTTTTTATAGAATACTTTCAGCTAATATATGAAAAAGGATAGCATAGAATTAAAATATCATCTTTTACAACCCCTAGTGATGTAATGGATATAAACAATATTCACTGATCTCTGCTAATGTCAAAAAAGGAAAAACAAACATGTGATTCTTGATTGAAGCGATACCACCTATGAAGTATTATCTGAAAAAAATCTAATAATGAATGAATCTGATCTAACTACTAATTTATAGAAAATCCAGGGACCAAGGAAGATGTTAAAGGAAACTACAAGCATAAAGTCAGCAAAACCTGGAGTGTGAAAAACTACAGGAAAAATGATCAAGATTTTCCAATTAATAAATTATAAAAATAAAAGAGGTAGAGGAAGAACCTATAAATTCGGAACTTCAGAGGCATAAAACAAGTGCAATAAATGGGTCTTCTTTGGATTGTTAACTGAACAACAACAGTAGCAGGAACAAAAACTATAAAAAGTAAAACAAAACTGTTATGACAGATTTGGAAATATTGATACAATTGTAGAATAATTGTTAATGTTCTAAATGTGATATGCTATTTATTTGATTTATATTCTAAAAAAAAGTCTTATAGAGATACATACTGAAATTGTATATGATAAGTAAAGTCTGTAATTTGCTCCAAAAATAATTTTTATGTGGAGGGCTAGTAGGTGAGTGTATAGAAAAAAGAAATTAGCTGTTCGTTGAAATACGATGATGGGGTTTATTTTTATATTCACTTTATATATTTATGTTTTAAAATTACCATAATAAAAGTTTTCTTTTGTCAAAGTAATTTGACTTTTTATGGGATCACGTAATTTGCAAGTTACTAGCTATCTTCTACTAGATGAGAGAAAAAATATGACATTTCCCACTGTACTAGAGTGAGATATCACTGTTTTTTGTAAAAAGGAATTGTCTGGGAGGATTAGTATGATTTTTATTATAAAACAATCTATACTGTATGTTTATGAGTTATTTTCTTTAATTAAAAAACATCAAAGAAAGGAAACCCTTATCTTCACGGAGTGTTTGACAAGAATTTCCCTTTAAAGTGACTTAAGAGATCCCTCTCACTTCAGAGTGTCCTTGATTCTTAGCTTGCCCAATCTTAGCAGAGCTGACAGAGCAGAGTGTTTAACAAGATTTCATCACAGTGTCCAGAAGTGCTGTTTTACCCTAGGTGGCTTGAAACAGGAAAGAAAAAAATGTATATTTTTCTATTAATCAAAATGCTTCAAATAAGCTTTTAGGGATCCTTGGGCTACCAAAATCCTCTTTCTATTTTGTTCCTCAAGAGACATCTCTGAAAACAGGGCAGCAATAGGCAACAGCAACATCAGGAGGCTTCTTTTCTTTTAGATGCTTTTTTTTTTAAAACTCTTCTTAGATGGCTTGATGGGCTTAGCATAGTTTCTTGCACTTAGTAGGCACCTATGTGGGGTTGGTTGAATTGAATTGTGTTCCTAAGAGGTAGCATGGTGTCATGAAAATACCTGTCTTCTAGTCTGTGACCCAGCATTAAATTGTTTTGGGACCTGGCATGAGTTACATCACCTCTCTGGGTCCCAAATGTCTTCATCTGCAAAATTAAGACAAGTAGAAAAGCACCATGAGCCTTTCCAGCTCTGATATTTGATGGATAAAAAGGGTCAACATCGCTGCTGCTTCATGTGTGGTTAGGTAATATTTGAGATATTAAATTGTGTTTTCTCCCATATTTCCTTTTTTCCCCCATTTTCTTTTCAAGCCTGGGTCCAAGAGAGGTTTGCATCAGGGCTGAGTACATGAGAGAATGAGGAGCTTGTGTGGATAAAGGCTGACCAAGAATCAGATGTTCCCACCCAGATTCCCTGGTGTCTTGATCCTGCGTAAATTTGGCAGAATGTTCATGCTGCTCCATGGAAATGGAGGGGATGGAGAAATCCCTGAGTGACTGTATTTTGCATTGTGCCACTAGATAGAAATGGAAATGAATATTAATAGAGGAAAATAAAATTATAGCTTGAGTTGCATGTCCACTGCATACATTATTCAAAACATTCATTTTAACTCTTTTCTTCTTTGCATCAGCTCATCGCTTTGGTGTCCTATGAAGACAGTCTTAAATGATGTAAGAAAAGAGGTTTGACATTTCTGTCATATAAAGTGCTATGGACTGAATCGTGTCCCTCCAAAATCTCCGTGTTGAAGTCAGATCTCCAATGTGACTGTATTTGGAGATAGTGCTTGTGAGGAGGTGATAAAGGTTACATGAGATCATAGGGTGGGGACCTAATCTGATCATGCCAGAGCTTCGAGCGCGCACTCTCTCTCTCTCTCTCCCTCTCTCTCTTTTTTCTCTGCGTGTGAGTTCATAGCAAGAAGGTGGCCATCTGCAAGCCAGGAAGAGAGTTCTCTGGCACTGTGATCTCTAGATCAGCCTCCAGAACCGTGAAAAAATAAATTTCTATTAAGACACCCAGTCTGTGGTATTTTGTTATGGTAGCTGGAGCAGACTAATATATAAAGCCTCAGGAAAATCAATGCAGACGGATCTATAGTGAACTTTGTTGACATCAGAATGTCCACAGGGGTAGGCTATGGCAGGATAACTTTCACTACCTATTTCAAATTATTTCATTTGAAATAATTAAGGATAAAACTCAAGCTATGATCAGCATTCGCAAAATGAATGAAATCAGAGTAACAAGGCTGCTGGAAGACTTGATAACTACATCTAATGGACTGTAAGTAAAATTCTAAGTGTTCAGTGCCTTTGATTTTATTATTAACCTCCTCCCTCTTATTTAGAACCTGTGAATTTTAGTTGAGAGATAAGGCAGGTTATATCAGATATGCTGACAAGGGAGCAAAACCGAAGAACAGTGGGGGTAAGTGGTGCTTGTATAGCCGTTTTGTGGGGAGTCCTGTCTGCCCAGTTACAAACCAAAGAGTACCCCCTGACATTCCTTCCAGAGCACAGCAATCTCTTCATTTAAATCTCTGCATTTAATCCCTGCCAGCAGCACACAAACTATCTTATCATAAACAAAAATCAAGAAAAATCTACTAGATTTTAAAGCAGGAGGCTCTCCTCTGTCTATGATCACCTCTGTTACTTACAAAATGGTTGTGCACAGAATTTTGAAAAATCATTTGTATTTTGCTTGAATTACTGGAATAGTTGTTTTCTATCTTTGTTTTTGGCAGCGTATACATCTCTTCAGCTAGTTTGTTTAGATTATATTAAAATTCTCTATTTCTCCATGAACATACCCAGGATGTTCAATAATAAAAGTTGATGTATTATTAAAATTCAACCTAAGAGGATCCAGAATGAGTTTGATTTATATGTAGAAAATTGGTTGTACATAAAGCCTGTAGCTGCTTGAGAGCTGATTTTTCTTTTTTATCTTTATCCAATAAGCAAAATTAAGCCTCATCTTGGTTATACGTTCCTTGTGACTTACCTGTGATAACCATCATGTCCCCTCAGAAAGCCCCAGTGAGTGGCAGGGTCTTCCCCCTTTTTTTTTTTTTTTTCATTAGACCTTTGTCCCTGACCTTCTGTGTAATACCACAGCTCAGTGCATGTCAATATTTCGATTGAAGCCTCTGGAAAGAGCTCCAATTCCTTCTACTCACTCTCAGGGATGATTTTCACAACCCAAACTCTTTGTGTGACCTCTATACCCTGATATTGTAAAGAAAGGTCGGATGGTGCGGTACTGGCTGTGATTATGAAGGTTACTAAAAATGACAAATAACTGCCTCTTTAATAAGATTTAAAACAGGTTTATTGAGCTGTGAGGTTGTCAGTGGTAATGAGATTTTATTCTCATTTTCTCACATCTCTTTTAATTTATAGCAGATTGGAAAAAATTGTTTTTAAGGGCTACCAAAAATATGATTCATGGCTTTCGCTCATAGATATCTTAAGCTCATTAGAAAATTATGAAGATGCATAATGCCCAGGGTAAACTAAAGACTCATAAAACATTTTGCTTAAGGTAAAATTGATTTCAAATGTGCTGAGGGAGTGAATATTAGTTAGCCTGAGATTAATTCCCTTTAGTTATGAGACTACATTGTATGGGGCAAGGTAGTTCTTTAAATTAAAGATGGCATAATTAAAAGTGCAATAAATTGAAAGAATTACTTTATTTGATATAATTCTATGCAGTCTGGTCTCAACTATCTGATTCTGTTATGGCACTGCCAATGAGCGGTGACGACTAGGTACTGATTTTCAACTATATTATTCTTCACTGTAATTACCTTTCATTATAACACTTATCTGAAAGGGTACATCGATCAGAGAATGCCCATTAATTACACTGCTAATGGTCAGCAAGTGAGAGGATTATGCTCGAATGAATAAGGAACGAGCTGTAAGTACCTTTGGGATAGCGCTATAAGTACAGCAGTGGTACCCTGGGCGATGCTGAATTGGTAGGCAAAGCTGCCAGCCTGGAGCCAGCAGGTAGCATGCATTATTGACCTCTCATTTACTTGGAAAACTGCAGGAGCCTGAAGCCTAATATTAGCCAATGACACTCAGAGCTTCTCTGGCATGGAAAGGCATGGGGAATGTAGTCCCCTGATAATGCAAAGAGATGAAGATGTTTCTAAATGACATGGTTTGATTCTGCTTCAGGTTTTGTAATGCTTCCCTTCTGTGCTGAAGAAGGATGAAATTTGAAACATGAGCCACAAGCTCCTTATACTTGAATATAAAGTATGGCAAGGAGTAATGACTTTTAGATAAGTTATTTCCAAATATCTAGTACGTTAATGGGTGCATTTATTTAGTATACTTGTATGTTGATTTTTCTTGCAACAAATTCTATATACTTTAGAATTATTGTAATGCTTACTAATATGTGGATTTGTCATAGAGTCTTAATGTAGCAGTATCTATCTTTGACTCCATTGGTATTGAAATTACACTTCCATTTTTTAAAGCTCTATTTAATGTTTAGAAAAATCACAAATTTTGTCTTATTCTTGTTGGGCGGGATATATTGTTGATATACATTTTAAATTCCGTTGAGCTTGAAAATTAGAAAAAAGGGAAGTGTGATGATTTTGAACTGACTTTAATAGAAAAGTGTGAAGTACAAAATTTCATGATAAGAGAAAGAAGAAAATGGGATGATCATGGACTGTTCCCTGGAGAAATTAAAGTATGAATTGATTTTCATGTTTGAATTAAGAGGGGAAAAATAACAGGCAGGAGAGCTGCAAAGACTTTTGAAAGGAAGTGGAATGGCTTTCCTTCTTTATCCAACTTCACTGCTAACACAAAAGAGAACATTTTGGTGCTGTTCTTGAGATCCATCAGAAGCAGCACCCATCACAAAGAAGGAGCATCACAAAATGAATAAATGAAGAAACAAATAACTAAAATGGTGATCTTCTTAAATATCACTGCTCTTTACTGGTCTCTTGGCAGAAATGCAAGAAACTTAAAATTATCATCCTATGCCAGTTAGGTTTTTAAATAATGAATCACTTAGGTTTTCAACTCATTTCTTTGTATTCTTTGCCAAACAATTTTTATTTTCTTTTCTTTTTAAGGTTGTATGAATATCCAGATTATTTTGGGCATTGAGAAGATAATGCTTTTGTTTCTTGTGGGTGCTAAATATAGGACAAATTAACATTCAGCATACATATTACTTGGAAATTAAAACACTATTACACTTCTTCAGAATGATTTCTTTTATTACAAGGATATATTTAATTAGGCACTTAAAAATGAAGTGTTCCTTGAAATTTGGAAGTAATTTTATTATTTCCATAATTCTCTTGCCAGATTAATTAGGTATTGTGGGCCAAATGTGTAGTTTAAAATCATCAGATTAATGCAAATGACATTTTGTGTATAAAATTAAATAGGAGACTTTTAGAGATTTCTTAATTTAAGCTGAAAGGCAATTGCAAAAATAGTTCTTTATGTCAAAATTAAAGATGTTATTTAAAATTAATTCTAAAGCTAAAGGACAAACATTATTTCAGATTAAATGCTAAAGGACAAAGATTAATGGTGAAAATCTTTAATTAGTAGGAAGGAATTGAGTGGAAAATTATTAACTTGTCCCTTCATAAATCTTTAATACTAATTGATTAGTGCTTTATATTTAAAGATATAATCACCAGAGTGTAAATAAGCAGTGTAGCCTTTTTTTAATAGTGGGCTAAAATTTTCCACCAGACATTTGAAAGGCACTTTCTTCTGGAATAGTTGGACTATTCTATTTCAAGAATATTGGAAAAACTAAGTTGTTGTAAATTTTAGAATCATTTCTTTCTTTTTTTAAAATTTTGGCCGTGCCGCACTGCTTGCGGGATCTTAGTTCCCTGACCAGGGATTGGACCAGGACCCACTGCAGTGAAAGTGCCAAGTCCTAACTCTGGACTGCCAGGGAACTCCCTAGAATCATTTCTTAATCTTTGAATCTCTCTCCCTCTGCCACAAACATCACACGAGCTATTTCAGAAATGCTAAGTTTACCTCCATTGTTAAAAAGGTTACTTCTCAAACTCTCATTAGGTAGTCATTTAAAAATCTCCTAAAGTGGGCTTCCCTGGTGGCGTGGTGGTTGAGAGTCTGCCTGCCGATGCAGGGGACACGGGTTCGTGCCCGGGTCCGGGAAGATCCCGCATGCCGCGGAGAGGCTGGGCCCGTGGGCCATGGCCGCTGGACCTGCGCGTCCGGAGCCTGTGCTCTGCAACAGGAGAGGCCGCAGTGGTGAGAGTCCCGCGTACCGCAAAAAAAAAAAAAGTCTCCTAAAGGGCTTCCCTGGTGGCGCAGTGGTTGAGAATCTGCCTGCTAATGCAGGGCACACGGGTTCGAGCCCTGGTCTGGGAGGATCCCACATACCGCGGAGCAACTAGGCCCGTGAGCCGCAACTACTGAGCCTGTGCGTCTGGAGCCTGTGCTCCGCAACAAGAGAGGCCGCGATAGCGAGAGGCCCGTGCCCTGCGATGAAGAGTGGCCCCCACTTGCCACAACTAGAGAAAGCCCTCACACAGAAATGAAGACCCAACACAGCAAAAATAAATAAATAAACTCCGACCCCCAACATCTCCTTTAAAAAAAAAAAAATCTCCTAAGAATTTATTTTTAATCTCTTAACAACTGCATTTCTCTTATAGAACTGTTAATACATGTCCATGCTCATGCTGGTCAAAATGTGGACATTTTTGAAACAAGTTGCTTCATTAATAAACAAAACTGGGAATAGTTTTCTTATCTTCCGTAGTGATAGAGAAGTCTAAATAATAAGGATGAACTGAAAACTCAAATATATTTTCATTAGCACATGATCAATTACTTGATGAAAACTTATTATTAGAATTTCTCTTGGGGTGAGTACTAAGTAAAAGAAGTACTTAGATAAAATGATTGTGGTAGATGGTGACCCCCCCAAAAACCATGTACAAGTAATTAAAAAATGGTCCCTAATCTTCTGGGAATAAAATAAAAAGAATCATTTGTATTTCTTCTGGAAGGAAAGTAGAAGATAACAACAAGTAAGCTGTCAGAATGCTGTGTGTTGTATGATGTGGTTGATCTTTGTGATTTTCCACAAATGCTTGCTGTGAGTGTACTTCTTGTAGAAGTTGAACAAGTGCTGAATTTTGCAACACCTGTTGATATAAAGTGTAACAGAAATAGTGTACACAAAAATAGAAGCCAAGGAAAGGTTCTAGACCTAGAGCTGAAATCTGAGATATGTGAAATTAAACAAAGGCATTATATCAGCACAGTAATGAAAAATGTCCAACTCATATTCTTTAGGAACCAGGAATGAGGTTGAGGAGGGAAGCTGTCTAAGTTGGCTTGGGCTACCATAATAAATATTATAGATTGGATGGTTTAAACAGCAGACATTTATTTCTCACAGTTCTGAGGCTGGGAAGTACCAAGATCAAGGTGCCAGCTGATTCAGTTCCTGCTGAGGGTTCTTTTGCAGAGAGCCATCTTTAAGCTACATCCTCATGTGGAGGAGAGAAAGATCATCTCTCTTATGTCTTTTCTTATTAGGGCACTAATCCCGTTCACGAGGTCTCCACCCTCATGACTTTATTACCTCCCAAAGGCCCCCACCTCCAAATTACCATCACATTGGGAGTTAGGGCTTCAATATAGGAATTTTGAAGGGACACAAACCTTCAGTCCATAGCAGAAGCACTGTTTGCAGGAGATGAAGAAAAAAATGATTTCATATATGGAAGAACTGAACTGGACAATGCAATGGTTCTGAGGATGTCATTTTATTAAAAAAAACAAAGATTTTTAAGAGATGATTTCCAATAAGAATGTGGTCACTTCTTTGACCCAAACATAATCATTATTTCTTTCTGTTTTCAGGACTGCTAAGCAAAATAGCACTCATATTAGCAATAATTTATGGGAAGGAGTTCAACCATAGTTGAAAGTGTCAAATTCATTCAGCCACTCAATAACATTGAATGATGTGGGTTCAGGTTGAGGACAGAATATCCTGAGGATAGGATTGCTCTAAGTTCTTCTGTTGGCTGATAGGCAACCTTAAGGAATTGTCATTTGGCGAAGTATAACTTTAGTTCTTCTTAACACGTGGACATTGTCTTTCAGTCAGAAGACCATTTAGAAATGCTTCATGGTCATGTTATCCCCTAGCCCAGTGATTTCCAACGTGGGCTGATTCTTTCAGTGGCTACACAAGATAAAGAGATAGAGGAATATGGCAGCCATTGGTTAGCTGTTAATCAAAAGCATTAATTTTTTTCCTTCCACACAGCTAGACTATATTTCCCAAACCCTCTTGCAGTTAGGTGCATCCATGTGACTCAATTCCAGCTAATAGTATGTGAACTGAGTGATGGCCTTACCTGTAAAAACTCACATGTGCAATCGTAAATGCTCTTCCTTCTGCTGGTTTGATGGATGACATAAGCAAAGCAGCCTCAAAAGCTATGTGTTAAAGAAAATGCATCCATTCTTAAGACAGTTACCACAGATCAGGAATATGTCATTTGGATTTATCTGAGGAAGAAATAAACACTCCTTTCCTTCCTTTCCCTTCCTTTCCCTTCCTTTCCCTTCCCTTCCCTTCCCTTCCCTTCCTTTCCCTTCCTTTCCCTTCCTTTCCCTTCCTTTCCCTCCCTTCCCCTCCCCTCCCCTCCCCCATCCCCTCCCCTCTCCCCATCCCCTCCCCTCTCCCCAACCCCTCCCCTCCCCTTCCCTCCCCTCCCCCCCCCCCCCCCCCCCCTCCCCTCCCCTCCCTCTTTCACTTGCTCTTTTATATAAGCAACTAGTATTGCTTTAATGATATTTTGGTGGATATTTTATTCCATAATATATTAGAACTATAGTATATGTATATATACTGGTGTGGGAGGTATACTCAAATATTTTCCTTACATTGAAGCGTGTATAATAAAAAAATTGGAGAGCAATGTTTTAATCAACTTGTATTTTCTTGTGACTAGACACATCTGTGTTTGATTTTCTTCATTTTCCTTTCAAGAAGTATTTACTGAGCAAAAATTGCTATGTGCCAGACAGGCACAGCACTAGGCAAGGAGGATAAAGTGATGACCAAACATATGTGGGCTCTTGTCTTTACAGAACCTATATTCTAGAAGGAAAAACAGGCAAGAATAAGAAGAGATAAATAAGCATAATGACTGTTAGTTTTTAGTGGATAATTCTTATGGGAAAAACAAAGAGTTGAGAATAGAGAATTATGATGGTGAGGTGGTGTACTTATTTACAGGTGATCAGGAAAATTTTCTTTGAGGAAGTGCCATCTAAGATGAAACTAAGAGTCAAGCGAAGGATAAGGGTCAGAAGAGAATTCTAGGCAGTTATGCATGGGCATATTCTTGGAACTGAAGACCAGTGTGGCCAAGACTACATGACTGAGGGGAAGAATGGTACAAATGTGGTTACAGGAGCACAGAGGTATAAGATCATGCAGGACCATATAGACAGAGGTTATCAAATTTTGCCAAAATTTGCTAGTTTCTTATAAATAAAATTTAATTGAAATATAGCCACGCTCATTCCTTTATATATTTTTATAGTTGCTTTCATGCTACAATGGCAGACTTGAATAGTTGTGAAGGAGACTGTATAGCCCATGAAACCCATAATATTTAATTGCTGGAACTTACAGAAAAAAGGTTTATCAATCTGATATAGAAAATAGAGAAATTTTGGATTTCAATCTAAGAACAATGAGAAACTATCAATGAGTTGTAAGCAGGAAAATAATAAGACTATTCTGGTTTATATCTTAAGAATATCCCTCTGATAAATGAGATGAGAATGTATTGGAGAGGGGCAAGAATGTAAGTAGGGCTGTTTTAGGAGACATTGATTGTAGCCCAGATAAGAGGTGATTGTGGCCAGTCCAACAGTGGAATACATAAGGCTTACTTTTGACTTAGATGTGAAGGATTGAGGGAAAGAGTAGGGCCAAGGGTGACTCCTAAGATTTTGGTTTGAGTAACTGAGAGTTGGTTTGGCTTTTTACTGAGATGGGAAAAAATGGGTTTGGTCAGGATGTGTGGAAACAAGTTTTGGAAGAAAAAAAAAAATAAAGAGTTTTCTGTTTCTCATCAGAATTTGAGATGTCAAGGAAGAAGTCAAATATAGGAGTCCAGAATTTAGGAGAGGTCTGGGCAGGTGACATAAATTTGGGAATCATAGATATGATAATTCTGTTTATATCTATGGCATTTAATGGCATATCACAAGTATAGAGAGAAGAAAATAAGCACCAGATCCACTACTAAAAGACCTCAGAATTTAGAGATCAGAGGAAGAGCATAAGTCAGACAAGGATAGTGAGAGGAAGTAGTAGAGATGGGTGGCTAACCAGTGATGTCACTGAGGTTTAGAAAAGAAAATAGCATTTTCAGTGAGGAGTGGTCAACCTTGTTGAAAGCTTCTGAGAAATCAAGTAAGACAAGGAAAGAACATTCCCACTGAATTTAGTAACATGGATTTGACCTCCATGGAGGTCTTGGAGACTTGACTGGAAGAGTTCCTGTGGAATGAGAGGGATAAACCTGTTTGTAGAGGACTTCATGACGAACGGGAAGTGAGGAAGTTGGGAGTACTTGAAGACAGCCCATTGGGGGAGTTTGCCCATGGAGGGGAGCAAAGAAGTGAGGCCATATCTAAACTAATATATGAGGTTATGGGAATTTTAAAAATTTATTTAAAAAATAATGGCAGCTACCATAGCATATGTGAAAATAATGGAAATGCAACAGTTGAAAGAAAAAGGCTGATGATGCAGGAGATTGGAGATTAAATGATAGATAAAGGCTTTGAGAAGAAAAGAAAGGATTGGTGCCAAAACATATGGAATGAATTGACCTTTTATAGGAAGAAGGACATTGTAATGGGAGAGAAGAGGAGAAGGGTCGAGTTCAATCAGTTTTTAGGATGAGTTGAGGGAATAGGAGGAGAAATTTATATGTAATGGCTCCAGTTTTCTAGTCCAAGTAAGAGGCAGTTTCGCCAGGAGACAGTGTGGAGGAAAGGGGAGGAATTGTGTGGGAGGGGAAAAAAATTGGCAGTATCTAGTGCCAATTGACAAAATGAAATCTGTCAGCTCAGGTGTGAAATTTTTTTTTTCCAGAAACTACTAGACTGAATGCTATGAAGGCTGTTAGGAATTTGTGACAGTAGCTTAGGTGGTTTAGGACATAGATATTGGAGTAAGGACAAATCTGAGTTCAAATTCTGCCTTTATTTCTAGCTCTGTGACTTGGGGCAAGTAATTTTTACTTCAACCATCACCTTTCTTTTCTGTAACGTAAGTACGACAGTGCTTATCTTGCTTATAATAAAAGTGAAATGAGTTAGTATATATAAAGTCCTTTGTGGAAATAAAGCCCTCATAAATGGCAGCTATTTTTATTATACATGGATATTTCCCTTATAAAATGAGTAAGAGAGCTTTGTTTGGAACTTTGACCATTTTCTTTATTTGTAAAATATTTTCTTTATAATTAAGTTAGGTCAAACTATTTGTAGTTTGGCACCCAAACTACATGCATTGCCTTGAATCTCTTTATGTCCCCACGTCCCCACCCTCAGCAACACCAGAGGATTGCCCTGTTTTGAGGGGATCAGGACAAAAGGAATGCCATATTGGTTTGCAATTAAGTAAGAAGGAATTTCTGAAGAGCTGAGTGATGAGCAGAATTTTGAAGGCTAACAGAATATCGATGGAGAGAGCAGAAATGAATTTGTAGGTCAGTGGGTGGGTGTTTGCATGAGGAAAGATACAGAGATGAAAATGAGCAAATCACATATGGGAGATGGCAGGCAGATATTGCTGGTGGGAGCAGAGAGGCTGTGGTGAGAGGTAATGAGAAATGAAAGTGGGATGGGATCCTGGGGGGTGTAATATTGGTGGAAAGCCCTGAAGGCCAGAGAGGGCTTAGGATGTGCATAATAAGTGACACTGAAGCACCAGGCATTGCTGAGCAGGCAAAGGACCTGAAGAAAATGAAGTTAGAGGAAAATCATTAGAGTGTCCATGAGTAGGTGGGATCTGATAAAAAGAGACTGGAGGCAGAGACACCTGCTCGGAAGCCATCCCTGCAACTCAGACGTGAGCTGATGAGGACCTTTGACTGGGTGACTGCCGGAGTGGAGAGGAAAGGGTAGATTAAAATGAAACAATTCCAGTGTTTGTGGGAAGTTGTGTGAAGAAGAGCTAAGAGAGCAACTGAAAATAACTAAAAATGTGAAAACTTAGAGTCCTGAGGAAGCTTGGAGTTGGCAGTGTTTGGAGGGGCAGTGAAGTGGGGGCAATGGGAGAAGAAAAGCGGAATGTTTTAATAGAAAGATAAGAAGACCAAAGTATATTTCTATAAAACTTACACTTGAATTACAGTAATGAAAAACTAGGACTGTTTGGGCAATCTCAGGCCACATAATGTTTTTGTTTGATTTTGCCTATGGATATAAAACAAAAGAGAGCAAAAGAGAGATGGTGAGTTAAGTTACGTATTCCTCGGGTCCATGTTTCTAATCCTCAGTCTTCCTTCTGCTGCATCAGCCTTGAACACTGGCATTTCAGGACTGGGAATATGAGAAGGGAGTTTGCCATGAGATGTGGTACTCAGTGAAACACCTCAGAGCTTCGAACAACCTCTCTGCAGCTTGGGAGTACAAGATTTTTGTGAGCTGGAATTTGTTGAGGAATTGTCTTAGGTGCCACTGATGCCATGGAACTGAAGTCTCTAATGACTGACACATGATGAGCACTTAGCATGCCAGGCACTGTGCTTGGTCCTTTGAAGATGTATTTCATAGTCATCACTTAAACATGGCTCTCTTTGCAATCTATGCAAATAGTGCAGTGAGTGTTAGAAGTAAAATCTTTTTCTTATGAAAAGCTCCTGTGAATATCTTAGTTTGAAATGTCTTTCTCAAATTTTTCTGTGCATAAAGAGAGGAAAGGCAGTGCCCTTTCAAGTTTGATCAGATCACAGAATTACTGTTATCTTTAACACTTTTAAGGTACCTTTAACTGTGAAGTAAAGTGTAAATTCGCAGGAAAAACATGTGTGGTTTCTTGGCTGAGATGGGGAAGTTTTAACAGTTGACATCCAGCTGGTTTTTGTTTTTGGCTTGTAAGGGTTCTGTGTTTTTAATAGTGCTGACAAAACTTTAAAAAGACGAGGAATACATAGTGAATGTAAAATGCAAGTCCTATCTTAAAGAATCGCATCTGATTTCATATAGAATATGCATATCCTGTTTTCATATATAATTTTTTTTTTTTTTTTTGCGGTACGTGGGCCTCTCTCTCACCACCGTGGCCTCTCCCGCCGCGGAGCACAGGCTCCGGACGCGCAGGCCCAGCGGCCATGGCTCACGGGCCCAGCCGCTCCGCAGCATGTGGGATCCTCCCGGACCGGGGCACGAACCCTTGTCCCCTGCATCGGCAGGAGGACTCTCAACCACTGCGCCACCAGGGAAGCCCTTCATATATAATTTATTATATATTATGCATCCTGTATACCTTTGCCCATTATAGATATATATATATCTTTATAATGTTTGCATCTTTTCCAAGTTTAATCTCCCAATTTAGTGGGTTGTAATATCTTTTTTTTTTTGGTTGTAATATCTTTTAATATGCTAACTTATTCTTATTCAAAATATGGTAAATTGTGGTTATTTTACTCCATTTCTAAAACTGCTTTCAGATGGCCTGAAGATTTAAATTAAATGCCCATGTTATGTTGGTGTTTAATTGCATGCTTGAAATTTCTATCGATAGTGAAAATATTTTACTTTCTTTGGAAATAACTTTTACACTTCATATTCATAGCTTAATAAAGATATTATACAGTTAGGCATAATGTGTGAAAAGGAATTAATCTATTTTGAAGTTGAATTTGTAAAGAATGCTCCTTTAAAAAAATGAACCCAACGGTGTAAAAATATTAATATACATAGCTGAGGAAAAACTGGTTTAAAAGTGAACAAGTCAAAGTATTTTAAATAATAAAGTGTTTCACGTATTTGACCAGCTGCTTATGGATTAGGCAAGGACTGGAGTGCACAACCAATGTGTGGGCAAAAGAAAAGTCTTTATCTTTGACCATACTGAATCACCAGAAAGGACATTCCATATTCTCTGTTCACTTAATGGCCACATGGGCTGGAAAGTGCTTTTCAATTGGATTCCACAGTTTTTTGAAGCATCTTTGAATGTAGCAGCTCTTTGAAATTAAGTGTGATTTTGACAGACAGGCTTCTAGGGTGAGAACTTCTTAAGCATGAATTGGAAATATACTTCTTCAAATCACTTTATAAGACTTTCATGCTTGTGTTGAAAGGAGAGTGAGGATGGCTTCTCACTTAAGTGGTCTCATAGCTTCAGTGGAGCCTATGCAAGGTACAGGGGCACTGGCTGTCCTTCCACTCTAGCTGGTTGTCACAGCCATTCCTCAGCACTAGCTGCTCTGTTCTCTGGAAGCTTTGCTGAGACTCTGTGAATGGAGAGAGGTCAGCCACTAGCCCTTCACTACTCAGCTCAGGAAGTTTGCTTCAGGCACACACATTCCCAAACTCCACCTCCAAATTCTTTAGGGTAAGCTTTTCAGAAAAGAGTTTTTTCTTGGAGAATATACAAAATTAAGATTCTGGACCTCACATTTAGAAGCTGGGGTTAGAGGAGTACAGGAAGGAAGAAAACCTTTTAGTAGAGTTAAATTTTTCCAAAATTTGGGTAAGGGTGGCTGGTGGAGAAGTTGAATACAGAATAAACCTAAGACTATTAGGAAAACTGTGGAGCTGGGACTTGACACTGTTGACCCATGGACCTCATTTCTGAATTATGATCTCCAAATCTGATCTTAGATATTTTTAATTTTAAAGCAGAAATGAAAACATTTTAGACTTGTTCATCTCAAGGAAATTCAACTCCTGAGCTGTTTTTAAAAGACTAGTTTCTTTTATTTTTCAAAGTCTGCTCCCCAAACCCAGGCCAGTCCACTGCTTCTGTCTTATAGCTCCACTTACTGGAGTAAGTGGGTCAAGTCACCTTATGCATGGAAATTCAGCATCTCCACTGGTCACCTCATGCATGGAAGTTCAGCATCTCCACTGGTCACCTCATGCATGGAAATTCGGCATCTCCACTGGTCACCTTATGCATGGAAGTTCAGCATCTCCTTTAGAATCAAGCACCAAAGGTGTTGCTCCTCCCAGACTGACCCTCAAGGCTGAATATTCACATGTGAGGAATGTCTGAACATTAATTAATTCCCAAATTGTCCTTCATTTTTGTGTCTTCCCACTCCTCCCACACGATGGCTGACCTTGGAGAATATAAGTCTTTTGAGAGAACCAGCAGTGTTCCTTATATCTTCCTGAAGGTTGATGAACCTGAGAGAGTGGTGGAAGAAAACTGGTCAGAGATATATCAGAAATGGAGATCTCTGCTTTAACCTATGATTTTGGAACCTTCCTTCATTATGGGAATGGGGACTTGAGATTCCTGGATGGAAGTGTAAGAAAGCATGAGAGTTTTTACCCTCTTTGTGCCTGTTAGGAATACAGAGGAAAGCAAGACTCACCAATTTTTGTATCAGGACTTTTTTAATAGCAAGTGATAGAATGACCAACTCAAACTGACTTAAAGGGTATTTATTAAGTCATAAAAATGAAAAGTCTGGGAATGAGTTTGTTTTGGAAAGTCAGGGCTGAAATGATTTTCACCAGGACCAAATTTTCTCTCTTCATTTCTTCACACAAACACTTTGGTATTGGCTCCATTCAGTGACAGGCTCTGCCTTTGTGGGGCAGCATCAGCCTTACACCTTACTAGAGTCAAGAGTGAATTCTAGTATGCCACACTTAGGCTAATGTTCTAAGACTAACTCTGTTTGGTCCTAACTGACTCAACTTGAACCATTGCTCATAACTGAACCAATGCCTGACACCTGGGGAAAGAGATAATCGGATTGACCAGGCTGAGATCATATTGCTGTAGAAACTGGAAGCAAACTTAGCTCCACAGAAACCATGTGGTCTACAAATGAAGGATGGCTGAGTCCCTGTATGAAGGCTGATGTGCTGCTAGCCTAGAAGGATGAATGGATTCTGTATATTCAGAAGCAGTAGTTGTCTACTTTAACCCTGCAGTTCTTTCTCCTGAAAGTATGTTTACAGAGAGACTTAATATGTATTTCACAAGACTGAGGTACCTGAGTAATGAAGTTATATAATGAAGAATAATTTCTATCAACTTCCTCCTCGTTTGAAAAGTTTTTTCTTTTTAATTGTAATATATTGCACTGCACAGCTTAACTCTATATTAGATTTATTGATGACGATGCAACTAACAAACATTATGTATATGATGTATTCCAAATAACTGTTGGAATTGTGTATTTATAGCTCTTTTTACAACTAACATGAAAAGACCAACACAGATCATTTGAAACTTTTGAAATACTTTGAGTGACTATACGTGGTTTTAACACATTAAAATTGCTAGCAAAATTTTGAGAAATGCAGAAAGGACAAGAAAATTCAGTGAAGGAAACAAAGGGAAATTACAATAGATGCTGAAGTTATATAATCCATTATATATCAATTTTGTCTTATCCTAATAATTCTGTTATTAAAAATGTTTCTCATGTCTAAAGTATATTGTGACATTATTTCTTAATACAAGCCTATAGCCAAAAAAAGAAATCATAGATTCTGCTGACATCCTATTTATTCTTAAGATTTTACTACTTCAAATAAAAATCTGCAACTGTCAGTGCTTCAGTCTTCTTTTGTTTTTTTCTTTCTTAGCTTCTCTGAGTACTGGTTCAGGCTTCTATCTCCCCTGTGAATGAGATCTGTTTTGTAAACAATTGGCATAGCATTTTTGACAGCTCTGACAGGTCTTAGAGATTCAAGGGAAGAAAGAATAGAAAAACATTGGCAAAATCTACATGTATCCAAAAGTGTGCAGTTTATTTCAGGGTGATATTTTGGATTAAATGTTGCTCTGTATTTGGTCATTTTGAGTAGGATACACATACATACAAATGTACACATGTATTGTACTTGATTGAGGGGCCTTAATATTTGAATAATCAGGATATATACTTTCTCCACAGTGCTACCAGGTAAAGTATTTGGATAGGATTAAGTTGATTTAGCCAGATGATCAGTTTTATTTTTTACCCCACCAAATTATTGTGCTATTGGACTGAACCAACCTAATTGGCCAGTTATTTTGGTGTCCTTGAAGGACGTCATGTTCTTTTCCATGAAATAATTTGGGTTTGATAATTTCACCATTCAAAAAGCTGTGTCCCAGGTTTACAGTTTTTGGTTAAGAGTAGTTGGGCCAAAATAGAAATTTATTAAAGAGTGATGGCAATAGAAACCAAGATGTCATGATGGCACTGTGGTACTTCTAAGTGCAAGGGTACAAGGGAGATAGGAAAGCATTTCTAGGAAATATTCAAATAGATATTCACAGATGGCCAATTTATTTTATTTTTTAAAATGAGAGAACAAACAACATCTTCTACAGTTAAGACTATAGTTAATATATCCTGCTGTTTGTTTCCCCAGTTGGAGAATCCATGTTCTCATCTATACTTATTTGTAAAACTAGGATCAGGATCACTAACAAGCATCTACTGAGTATCAGCTATGTAAAATACATGTGCTAGGCCAGAATATTAGAAAGTCACAAATATTTCTATTCTTGAGGGTCTTTAAAAGAAGTTAGGGGGCTTCCCTGGTGGCGCAGTGGTTGAGAGTCCGCCTGCCAATTCAGGGGACACGGGTTCGTGCCCCAGTCCGGGAAGATCCCACATGCCGCGGAGCGGCTGGGCCCGTGAGCCATGGCCGCTGAGCCTGCGCGTCCGGAGCCTGTGCTCCGCAACGGGAGAGGCCACAACAGTGAGAGGCCCGCGTACCGCCAAAAAAAAAAAAAGAAGTTAGGGAAATAGGAACTATTTAAACAGCATAAATATTAATACTAAGCAGTATGAGTTAATTCACAGTATAGATTGGAGTTAGTAGATGCAAACTATTATATATAATGGATAAACAACAAGGTCCTATTGTATAGCACAGGGAACTATATCCAATCTCCTGGGATAAACCATAATGGAAAAGAATATAAAAAAAATGTATATATGTGTAAACTGAGTCACTTTGATGTATAGCAGAAATTAGCACAACTTTGTAAATCAACTATACTTCAATAAAAAAAATTAAAATTTAAAAAATGTCAACAATTTTTTTGAAGGATAAGATAGTAAATATTTTAGGCTTTGTGGACCATATGGTCTCTGTTGTAATTATTTAACTCTGTTGTTGTAGCATAAAAACAGCTATGTAAATGAGTGTGCTGTGTTCCAATAAAACTTTATTTATGGACACTGGAATTTGAAATTCATATAATGTTCATTTGCCATGACATATTAATCTTCATTTGATTCTTTTCAACAAGTTAAAATATAAAACCCATTCTTGGCTTTCATGCTGTACAAAAACAGCACGGGCCACATTTGGTCTGTGGGCTGTAATCTGCTGATCCACGATATGGATGATAAGTGCTGTGGCTTATCGGGGTAAGAGGATGTGACATATTCATTGTCAATGACTTAACTCTAAGAGATAAGTCAAATATATAAGGCTATATGCTCGATTTTGAGATAATTAGGTTTAGTCTCCAGTGTTTTGTAGTCAACTAGTTGGTTAATTATTTCCAATGGAAGCTTGCCTGGTTAGGGTTAGAGCTCAGAGGTATTTGTGTATGCCATTGGGTGATGGTTTACTGTGTAAGGCATAAGGATTGTATATAAGACAGCAGTGAGAGAAAACTGAAATTGTGAATGGGAAGCAGAAACCTTTGAATGCTGGGGTGAGTGGGCCATGCTTCAGGAAAGCGTGCCTTGGAGGTTTTTGAGCAGGGGAATAATCTGTTCAGAATTGTGTTTCAGGTGGTTTAGTGTTTAGACCAGAAAGATGAAAAGAAAGCAGGGTAAGGGAACTAACACTATTGGACTTCTAGCATATGTCAGAAACTTTCTAGAGGTTTATTAAATAATTTCTCCATTTAGTACAATGAAAGCGAAGGCCAGTTTGTAAAGTATGGCAGGAATGTGATGAGAAGGGAAAGGTGCTAGAAAAATCTTAACATTCTTTTGCTTCAGATTGAATGTGGAAAATAAAGGAAGGAATCAAAGAGAATTCAAGGGTTCCAAGCACAGCTGACTGAAAGAATGGTATTAGGGAGTCGAGAGGAGTTGGTTTTTGGAAAGACGGTTGGGCTGGGAGACATGTACTAAGCCAAGTAAATTAGTGCAGGCCAACAGACTCAAGTTCCAAGAGATTCAGCTGAAAATTCATTGCTTTTTTAGTAAACACTGCCCAAAAATGACTTTAAAACGTGCTACTATATGCCTTAAATTATTAACAGTTGCTTAGATTGTGCTTTGTCACTTCACTGACAACAGTGGGTATGGGAACGATTGGTTACATTTTGTAGATAGTAAAAATGTTTCAATAGCTAAAAAATTTTAAGACATTATGGAAAATGAATACAAACACATAGAAACTGTCACACTGAATTCAGTAGTTCCAGGAATTGGAGGTATTGTAAGCAGTAATTGTTTTAGTTCTGATTTAAATATGTCAAAATCCATATGTTTAACACCTTTAAAGTATGCCTCAAACATATTCTGCTTTTTATTCCCCTTACGTTTGGTTTATGAATAGTAAAACAAAGAAGTTAGGGATTTGATTCACAGAGGCCTCATTGCTTTAATTTGCTGACTTGTGGCACCTGGTCTTTTTCAATAGAAAGTCTTCAAAAGCACAAACAGTTTCTTTTTGCTTTTGACTGATCCATTCCATTTCCCCTAAGTTCCTTGTGTGATTACCTAGATGTTGTCACTGTTCTATCAGTCTTTCCTCTGAGTGGTTCAATTATTCTGTCAACTCTGATTATTAATCTGCCAACATGTTCACATTTTCTAATATAGAGAATTAGTAACAATTTCTTGTGATGCCCATCTTCAGTGATTTGCATTATTGGTGCCCATGGATGCTGAGGAAGACTGGCTTTGAGTCACAGTTCCTGACATTTTAATATTTCCAAAGTATAGAAGAACTCACACTGCTCTCCTGAGGAGGTAGAGTGCATGTAGAATTAAGAATGAGGCATGCCCCTGGCTCTGTTTAGCTGTCTAAAACCAAGAAGGCAATTTTGTACCTCTCTTCCTTTCTTCCTCTTTCTCTCCTTCCTCCTTCCTTCTTTTACTTCCTGTCTTCCTTTCTTCTTTCCACTAAAATACTCATTCTAGTCAAGCTGAAATGAGGGAAATAGAAGCCGTTTTAAGTCTTCCAAGTGGGAAAGATTTTAATATGGGAAAATAGAGGCTTTCATAATTGTTGGATGGGCTGGTGGCATAGAAGTCAGGGAAGCCACTGCCTCTGGGATCTACACCAAAGTAGAAGATTCTCAAGCAGGTTCCTTCACTTCTCCTTCTTAGTTTACCAAGATATATGCAAATTCCTCTCACTGGCAGATTGTAGCCAGAACAATATGAGGAAAGGAATTCTGGGAAATGTAGTTCCAATCTCCCTAACCTTGCCCCTCAATACAGAGGATAAAAATAGAGGTGACAGTGACATCATATTGACAACCCTGTGACATATTTGCTGAGCCTTTATCAAGCCAGACAAAGACAGATGTGGTGATTTCTATCCTCAACCTGCTCACAGTCTGGTTAAGTTGCCCATATGTTAGTTTTCTAAAATGGTAAATTTTGCTGAGCAACTACGCCAGGACAAATACTTCCAGTAGCTCTCTGTTACAAAATGGATTATTAATCACCAGTGTTGGTTATATCATAGCTCATATCAAGTCCCCAGATGCTGGCAGCTACTTACAGTGAAAGCTTGACATAAAGCAATTACCAGAGATATAAACATTGTCCTCCAACATAAGTGGTATAATGCCACTAAATTCCCAAGGTGCTTTTTACAATATTAATATGATTATTAAATTCTTTTCAGTTAATTTTTATGATGATAAATTAATTTCGAATTACAATATCCCTCTTGACTGAATGAAACCTCCCATATATAAGTAGGGTAAAATGTTATATGAGGATAATTTCATAAAACTTCAGACCAGTTTTGTTCATTTTAGCACCATGTATCATTACATTACAAAGAAGCTTTCAAATGGAATTTAGTGCCTATAGAATACTGAGGATTTGGTGAAATCGATGTTTCCAGACTTAGTCCTGTCTGTATGGACCACCTTGCAACAGGGGCATGTGATATTTTGAGAGATGGGCATCATGTGCATGAGAGATTAGCTGTCTAAATTATATCTTGTCTCTTCCAGACTTAGTTTTCTCAACAAGGCTCCACTGAATCATAGAGAACACAGAACTCAGCAGTGGAGAGTTATATTTAAATGTTGTGCTTGGGGCAGTAATGCACGAGCACACCTGTACACAGCTGCCCTCTATGGCTCCTAAATCCCACGTGCAGGATAAAATCTTAGCCCCACATCACAGCCCAAAGCCTGGGCTCTCCAGACTCAGAGCTCAGGGCTTCCTCGCATTGGTCTTTTCCTAGTCCTTCCTTAAGTTTGTCTTGTCATCTCATACCTGGGTATCCTTGTAAATGTGGTTTGCTCAAATTGAAACTTTATCATCCTCTCCTTCATCTACACTGGCACCCCAAATCAACTCGATTCCTATTCATTTTTCAATACCCTGACCCCTGCCAAGTGCTGTGTCCTCTGTTTCCACGGGACTCATCACTTAGGTATTTTTCCACTTAAAGTTTTGTTTTGATGATTTGATTGCTTGTAAGTTTTCTGCGTCAGACTAAAAGCTCCTCAAAGACATAGACTGTTCTTATGCAACTTGGCATCTTTAGAGCTGATCAGAACTCCCAATACATAGTAAATGCTCATTAACCGATGAATGAATTAGCAAAGCTTGGGAGCAGGCAACTTCTAATCACAGTGATAAAATGGATAAAACAGAACTAACTTTACATTTATCCCCATTTAATTACTTTATAACTATAACCGTATTATAACTTTTTAAACTCGTAATTCTACAAAAGGAAGGAATTATAGATCTTTTATAATGTTTTGCCCAGTGCCTTGTATTCTACTGGGGCCCTCTGTACAATCAACGATGCCTATAATAATGAACTAAGCTGGCTAATATATATATATTTTCATTTTAATTGATTCATTCTCCCTAGTTTACCTTGCAAATCCACTGCTGGGAGAAGCTCTGATGGTTATGGGGTTAAAGAGGAAATGGTCATAATTTTTATTTAGTTTTCCATATAAATGCACCTTATTATCTGCTGTACCTCATTGTATATGATCTATTTTATGACCATTTAGTTCTCCTTAGCAGTTCTGTTTTTATTCTGTTATACTTGCTGTCTAAACTCTCAACTTTATGACTCCATTACCCCAGCTCACTGCTGCCTGCTGTCCCACTCCCAGTGCTGAGGTGGATAATGTAGCTTTGCTGTTGCCATGCCAGCATTTCTAATAAATTCCTCACATACAGACAGGCAGTGGTGTAGGGGACAGCGGCTTGGTGTAATGCTTTCATATCACATCACTAGACTCTCATTAGATACTTGTGAGAGAAATTACCACTGGGGCTTCTTCAGGCACAATAGCATTAATGAAGTTAGGAAATGACTCCCACAGATGTTTGACACTCAATCAATCCTACTTAATTTAATTAAACTCCTGAATGAAAGACAAAAGAGATGCTCTTGTAGTCCAACCCTTGCTTTTTATTTTCTCATATGTCTTTTTTTCCCTTCTGACTTACTTAATCCTTGCTGAGAAATGTCAGTGTAATTAATTTAAGTTATAATTATTTAAAAGTGGACTTTGTTATAATGCCTTGTATCATTTTCCACTTCTCTCCCCCTACCAAACTGCAAGTATATGAGAGCTCTACTGTGTAAATAGAATGGTGGAGTGGATAGAAATTGGCTCTTATAACCTTGACAGTTCAGCCACTTCTTACACCTCCATAATTAAGGATACTGATGACACTGCCATTTACAACTTTATGTCAGGAAATTTTGTTCAATAAGATATTTTCAAGGAAGTTAAACAGATTCTGGGAAAATTTCTTTTTACCAGTCTTAAAATGTTAGAATAAGCTTATAAAGTACCAAAATTAAAATAAGTGATGCTATACTGTACTTTATTTGTTATAAAGTCCATTCACACATATGACCTCCTTTAATCCTCATAATGCCTTAGAGGGATGAGTGTAATTGTCATTTTAGAGATGAAGAACTAAAGACAAAGAGTGGTTAAATGACTACCTTGTTCAAGACTTTATAGTCAGTAAACAATGATCTTAAAGCTTCGACTTTTTTTTGTTCACTGGTTCATTCAACTAATAAATAATTATTGTGACTAAATGTGTGCCGAGCAGTATTCCTGGCACTGAAGAAGATGATGAATAAGTAGATGGCCACAGAACCAGGTGGTGTGGCTTGGATAGGCCTGTGCAAAGGAGGCATGGGAATGATTGGAGGGAACTAACTCCAGTGGCAGGTGGTGGTAAAAGGAGAGCCAAAGGATTCTAAGGAGTGTGGAATACACACTGAAGTAAAAGGTAATCAGTGAAGGATTTTTTTTTTCCTTATGAGTGATGTGGTCAGTTTGAATTTTAGAAAAATTCAATCTAGTTTTAGTATGGGTCATGTCAAGACTGCTTCACAGGGTGGATGTGCTGCCTTACACCAAGGTACTAAACACAGGAAGAGAAGCAGGCCTGGGAGGGAAGATTGTGATTTTCACTTTGTATGTAGTTTTCTTGTCCATGGGACATATAGATGGATATATCGGTGTGTAGCTCAGTAGGAAGATCTGGAGGTGTGGGTTGTATATTTGTTCATTATATTACTTAATGCCTCGTGATATTTTATCATAGTCATGTGTTTACATGCTTGTCTTCTCTACTAGAGTATGAGCTCTTGAAGCCCCAGACCATTGTCTTCTTCAAGTTGATATTCCCAGGTTCGAGTAGATGTTTGTTGAATTTAATTGGAAAATCATCAAATTTGTTTCCTTGAAGTTACTTTTTAAATCTCCCAATATTCCTTAACTTCAAATGCTATTAGCTTTGTGACATCTGGATATATTCCTCTTGCCAATTTTACCTTCCAACTTCGGCAGCAAAAACAAGGGAGCTGGAGGATGTAAAGTTGTATGGACTCACTGAACCTTGCAGATGCTGCTTCTGAGACCTGCAGATAGAGCAGGATGCAAGCCTAGCTCAGCCATTTGAAAGCTCTCTAGTCTTTGGCAAGTCTCTTAAATGACCTTAATTTCCTTTTCTGCAATGTAAGGATAATATTATCTTTGTTACAGAACTTTCAATTAATTAAACAAATATTTATTGGATATTAATTCTGTGTCAGGCTCTGTAATGGGAGGTGAATTTGAGTACCTGTCTCTTACAGTCTCCCGGGGAACTCCAAAATCCTTTTCTGCCAATCAGCACCTATTGGGAAGATAGCCATAAAAAGTAGCTCTTTCCTCTGAGGAAGGGTGGACAACTTGGGATAGTGAGCTTTTGATTGATATGGGGGACCAGTAAAGCCATTTATGCCACCATAAATTTCTTTAATAAACTGTTTTGTTTCATTATCACCACAACTACATTGTGAAATAAGCCAAAATTTTAAAGGAAAGGTTTTGAACTGTATGTATCCTATGAGCAATGGATAGGCTTTGTAGAATTTTAAGCCAGGGAGAAAAATACCCACATTTACCTTTGAACAAGACCCCTCAGCCTGCAGAATGGAGAATGGACAAGATTTAATGCAGGGGACAAGACAGAAGGTACTGCAGGTTCCTAGTGGAATTTTATAGTGATTTGGACTAAGGTAATGGCAGTAGAACGGAGAGAAAAGGGTAATCAAGAAATATTTAGAAAATGTAATCAAATGTATTGGGGAATAGCTTGGATATAGATGGGTGTTAAGGGAGAAGGAGTGGTTTAAAAGTATTACTCTTGAGCACTGGATGGTAGGAATAAACAACACAGAAGGAAGAGCAAGTTTACTCGGAAGATGATGAGTTTGGTTCAAACAGGATCAATTTTATGTGTCTGGGATGCATGAAATTGAAGATGCTAAGGAAGCAGGATTTAAGTGTCTGGATTAACTCTATAATATTCTGGGTTTCCATACAGCAGTGCTATTACTTGGGACAGCTTGAAGAATTTGATGATGCCTAAGAAGAAAAACCAGGTATCCACAAGGAGGGCCAGAGCCCTGTAGGTTGCTGATTTCAATTCTTTCATTGCTCTTCCTTGGGCAGATGGGTGGCTGTGTTACCAGGTGCATGCCTGATGGCTCACAGAGACCACTAGACTGGGAATGGGCTTAACTAGCTGTTTTTTTCCAACTTCAGAATCAGGACAACCAATGAGAATTTTAACTTGGATAATCCAGAATCCCAATAGCACAAGAGCCTAATCTGGAAGCATATAAGCCATTTCATCTTAACGGTCTTAACATAATTAATATTTATTGTATGTTTATTTATAGGACTTTTGTGTCACACACGTGATTATATGACATAACTATGTCTTATCAATCCTTTAAAAGAGATTTCTTGTCATTTTCTGCTCCCTTTTATTGCCATATATATTGCAGACTTCCTGTATGTAATAAAAGAACATTGTATATGAAACACAGTGGTCCTTATATGTTTGGTTAGTATTATATATTCTTGCCATTCTTAATCTTCCCATTTGTAGAAGGTGACTAATTTGAGAAGGCAAAACGTGCAATCAGAACTTAAAAATGGTGATAATTACTCCTCTTGTATAGGAGTAAAGCACTATCCATTCTGAAAACTGAGTGCAATTACACAGCAGTATCAGGGGACAAATATGTCCCATTTATAAATCAAAAGTTGATAGGTAGGCCTTTAGCACCTGTATTGAATATTAATAAGTGAGGCTTACTGTCTGAGCATTGGGCCATATTTTATTACCACATTTGCTAGCACAAGCAGCCCTACTCTTAAAAACACATCTATAAGATTCAAGGGATTGATAAAAAGATTGGAAATAATGACAATTCAAATGAGGCATGTTGTAGATTACAAGGGCCCCAGTTCTTTCTCTCTTTGTAACCATACCCTTTGCCTTGTGACTGCAGTTGCTTCTTGTCTTTGTGTGAGTTTGCCCACATGATTTGCTTTTGGTCAATGGCATGTTAGCGGGTGTGGCATGAATGAAGACCTGAAAAATTTTTGCTCGGTTGGGTTTGCTTTACTCTACCCTTGCCTTAATTCTGTAATCCTGGGGGGAATTACAGAGATAGGTGGAGTGGAGCCAACTCCTGAGAACCCCAGCCTAGAGCAGCGAACCCTCTGCTGACCATCAGATCCATGAGAAAAAATGAT
Organism: Aethalodelphis obliquidens; assembly: GCF_003676395.1. Classification (NCBI taxonomy): domain Eukaryota; kingdom Metazoa; phylum Chordata; class Mammalia; order Artiodactyla; family Delphinidae; genus Aethalodelphis; species Aethalodelphis obliquidens. The sequence continues at coordinate 557,134 of NW_020838011.1, forward strand.
TGCTGTTTTCAACCACTAAGTTTTTGTGTGGTTTATCAGGCAGCAATGATGTCACATTAGCTAACTAATATGGGGAATTGCAGGCTCAACAAAAAGCCCCTTGCTAATGTTAGTAATCAGTACCCTGGAGGGTAACAAGAGAGGAAAAGAGAGGAAGAGTGAAAGTGAGATTGAGAGTGAGAGAGATAGAGGGAGAAAGAGAGGGAGAGGGAGACAGAGACAGACAGACAGACACACACACACACAGATTGACATTGGATCAATACATAATTCAGTGCAAGAGAACACAGTTGTTTTGAGGTTAAGGTGAAGACATTGAGGAAAGTCAAAGGCTTGGCACATGAGAAACGGAAACATGAGTGCATATAGAAAAAAAGATTCAAGAGGACTTGAGGTCAAGGAACATAACCAATCAATCACCAATTTGTGAATGGCCTGGACAGCAGGAGTCCCTTAGGAGGGCTAGAATTTTAATTTTCCCTTTCTCTGCCCTCTGTCTCACTTCAGACCCTGAGACAGTTGTCCTCCTGGCATAATTTGGTCCCCTACCCCACTCCAAGAGACATCTGGCAATGACTAGAGATATTTTTGATTGTCATGACTTGGGGGATCAGTGCTACTGGCATACAGTGGGTAGAGGCCAGCAATGCTGCAAGACATTCCACAGTGCACAAAGACAGCTCCCAACAACAAAGAATTATCCAGTCTACAAAATGTCTGTAGTGCCAAGTTTGAGAAATCTTGCTGTAAGGTAAAACTGGTGTGGCTTGGCCCTGTGAAATTCCAGAAGCATAACCAAGAAAGAAGATGGAGCAGAAGTCATACACCATTTATTTTTGAGGACCTTCCAGGTACCAGACCCTCTACTAGACACTAGAGTTACAAGGATGAGAAAATTACTTTTCTTGTCTTCGTGGAACATATGGAGAAAGCAGTGGAAGAAAGAAAGAAAAATAAAAAGTCCTAAAAATAAACATAAAATTATGAACTGCTATAAGGGAAAATATTGGGGGGCTTATGAAAGGAAGTTGACTTAGTCAAGTGGGCTAGAGAAGATTTTAACAATGGTAGTATTTTAACTGGTACCTAAAGGATGAGTTGTAGCTAACTCAGTAAGAAAGACTTGGAGAGCCACTTCGGTAGAGGGAACAGCATGTGCAAAGGCACTGGAGCTGGAGGGGCCACTGCATTTGGGGAAGTGGAGGCAAGTCAGTGCTGCTGAAGAATCTAAAACCAGGACAAGGTCGTTGATGGAAGAGGCAGGTAGGGTCCAGATAATGCAGAGTTTTGTAGGCTTTTTCGAAGATTTTGATCCTTGTTCCAAGACTAATAATGAGCCACTGAAGGATTTAAAGGAATGATATGATTATATTTGTATTTTAGAAAGATGGCTTTGATTACCTAGGAGATAAAGGTTTGGGGTAGCGGGAGGAGAAATAACCAGGAAATGAAGGATTGGTCCTTCTTAGGAATGGCTGATAGTGCAAGTCCCTGGTATTTCACCCACAGATGAGGCAATCCATTTGAGGTGACTGAAAGAAAACTAGAAGCTGGGGAAGGGGCTGACACATGTAGGCAAGTGAGTAAGAGCCTCCCAGTAACAGGGGGCACTGGACAGGGCTCTGGGTGTTATAGGTAAATGAAGTGGGCAAAACCTCTCTTACCCACAGGAGTGAGTGGAGAAGCTCTAACTAGTACTTGTTCCTTTTAACCTGCAGGTACTAGCTAATTTAAGTGGGGCAAGTGAGTCACTCCAAGCAACCTAGCTGTCCTGACCAACTTCATGTTAGAGACCAATAGAGATGTCTGTTTTACCCAACGTCTTTTCCTGTCGCCTCCTTTCTTCTCTTTCAGGGACTTTCATGCATTGACAGTGCTCCCTATCCACTCTCATCCATGTCTTTACATAACACATTTTCCATACAGTCCTCAGGTCAATTTATTTAAATAAACAGATATTAAGAGCCTATTATGTGCCTAAGGTAATAATCTAAGGTAATGTTCAGTGTCTGTTTTACTAGCAACAGGACTTTGGTAAATTTACTGACTGACTCTCAGCCTCAGTTTCTTCTTCTGTAATATGGGGATAAAAATAATATTACTACTTCATTGGGATGTTGTGAGGACTAAAAAATTTAGTGGTATAAAAACAGTGCCGGGGACCTTCAAGATGGCGGAGCAGTAAGATGTGGAGATGACCTTCCTCCCCACAAATACATCAAAAATACATCTACACGTAGAACAACTCCTACAGAACACCTACTGAATGCTGGCAGAAGACCTCAGACGTCCCAAAAGTCAAGAAACTCCCCATATACCTGGGCAGGGCAAAAGAAAAAGGAAGAAACAGAGACAAAAGAATAGGGACGGAACCCGCACCAGTGGGAGGTAGCTGTGAAGGAGGAGAAGTTTCCACACACTAGGAAGACCCTTCACTGGTGGAGATGGCTGGTGGGCATGGGGGAAGCTTCGGAGCCACAGAGGAGAGTGCAGCAACGGGGGTGTGGAGGGCAAAGCGGAGAGATTCCCGCACAGAGGATCGATGCCAACCGGCACTCACCAGCCCGAGAGGCTTGTCTGCTCACCCGCCAGGGTGGGCTGGGGCTGAGAGCTGAAGCTCGGGCTTTGGAGTTCAGATCCCAGGGAGAGGACGGGGGTTGGCTGCGTGAACACAGCCTGAAGCGGGCTAGTACGCCACACCTAGCAGGGAGGGAGTCTGGGAAAACGTCTGGACCTGCTGAAGAGGCAAGAGACAATGGCTTTGAGGTGCGCGAGGAGAGGGGATTCAGAGCACCACCTAAATGAGCTCCAGAGACGGGCGCAAGCCGCAGCTATCAGCGCGGACACCAGAGACTGACGTGAAACACTAAGTCTGCTGCTGCGGCCACCAAGAAGCCTGTGTGCGAGCACAGGTCACTATCCACACCTCCCCTCCCGGGAGCCTGTACAGCCCACCACTACCAGGGTCCCGTGATCCAGGGACAACCTCCCCGGGAGAACACACAGCGTGCCTCAGGCTGTTGCAACGTCACGCCAACCTCTGCCAGTGCAGGCTTGCCCCGCATTCCGTACCTTTCCCTCCCCCTGGCTTGAGTGAGCCAGAGCCTCCTAATCAGCTGCTCCTTTAACCCTATCCTGTCTGGGTGGGGAACAGATGCCCTCAGGTGACCTACGCACCGAGGCGGGGCCAAATCCAGGAGCTGTGCGAACAAAGAAGAGAAAGAGATATTTCTCCCAGCAGCCTCAGGAGCAGCGGATTAAATCTCCACAGTCAACTTGATGTACCCTGTATCTGTGGAATACCTGAATAGACAAAGAATCATCCCAAAATTGAGGTAGTGGACTTTGTGAGCAGCTGTAGACTTGGGGTTTACTTTCTGCATCTAATTTGTTTCTGGTTTTATGTTTATCTTAGTTTAGCATTTAGAGCTTATTATCATTGATACATTTGTTTATTAATTTGGTTGCTCTCTTCCTTTATATATACATATATATATATATATA
>NW_020838011.1:560737-600687 GCF_003676395.1 Aethalodelphis obliquidens
TTCTTTGTGTGATTTTGTCTGTATAGCTTTGCTTTCACCATTTGTCCTAGGGTTCTGTCTGTCGGGCTTTTTTTTTTAGGTAGTTTTTGGTGCCTGTTATCATTGGTGCACTTGTTTTTTGGTTTGGTTGCTCTCTTCTTTCTTTCTTTAATTACTTTTTAATTTTTAATAGCTTTTTATTTTAATAGCTTTATTTTATTTTTATTTATTTATTTTCATTCTTTTTCTCCCCTTTCTTCTGAGCCGTGTGGCTGACATGGTCTTGGTGCTTCAGCCAGGTGTCAGGCCTGAGCCTCTGAGGTGGGAGAGCCAAGTTCAGGACATTGGTCCACCAGAAACCTCCCAGCCCCATGTAATATCAAATGCCCAAAACTCTCCCAGAGATCTACATCCCAAGGCTAAGACCCAGCTCCACTCAACGACCAGCAAGATTCAGTGCTGGACAGCCTATGCCAAACAACTAGTGACACAGGAACACAACCCCACCCATTAGCAGAGAGGCTGCCTAAAATCATCATAAGTTCACAGACACCCCAAAACATACCACTGGATGCGGTCCTGCCCACCAGAAAGACAAGATCCAGCCTCATCCACCAGAACACAGGCACCAGTCCCCTCCACCAGGAAGCCTGCACAACCCACTGAACCTACCTTAGCCACTGGGAGCAGACACTGAAAACAATGGGAACTATGAACCTGCAGCCTGCGAAAAGGAGACCCCAAACACAGTAAGTTAACCAAAATGAGAAAACAGAGAAACACACAGCAGATGAAGGAGCAAGGTAAAAACCCACCAGACCTAACAAATGAAGAGGAAATAGGCAGTCTACCTGAAAAAGAATTCAGAGTAATGATAGTAAAGATGATCCAACATCTTGGAAATAGAATGGAGAAAATACAAGAAACGTTTAACAAGGACCCAGAAGAACTAAAGAGCAAACAAACAAAGATGAACGACACAATAAATGAAATTAAAAATTCTCTAGAAGGAATCAATAGCAGATTAACTGAGGCAGAAGAACGGATAAGTGACCTGGAAGATAAAATAGTGGAAATAACTACCACAGAGCAGAATATAGAAAAAGGAATGAAAAGAATTGAGGACAGTCTCAGAGACCTCTGGGACAACATTAAACACACCAACATTTGAATTATAGGGATACCAGAAAAAGAAGAGAAAAAGAAAGGGACTGAGAAAATATTTGAAGAGATTATAGTTGAAAACTTCCCTAATATGGGGAAGGAAATAGGCAATCAACTCCAGGAAGCGCAGAGAGTCTCATACAGGATAAATCCAAGGAGAAACATGCCAAGACACATATCACTCAAACTATCAAAAGTTAACTACAAAGAAAAAATATTAAAAGCAGCATGGGAAAAACAACAAATAACATATAAGGGAATCCCCTTAAGGTTGACAGCTGATCTTTCAGCAGAAACTCGGCAAGCCAGAAGGGAGTGGGAAAACATATTTGAAGTGATGAAAGGGAAAAACCTACAACCAAGATTACTCTACCCAGCAAGGATCTCATTCAGGTTTGACACAGAAATTAAAACCTTTACAGACAAGCAAAAGAATTCAGCACCACCAAACCAGCTTTCCAACAAATGCTAAAGGAACTTCTCTAGGCGGGAAACACAAGAGAAGGAAAAGACCTACAAAAACAAACCCAAAACAATTAAGAAAATGGTAATGGGAACATACATATTGATAATTACCTTAAATGTAAATGGATTAAATGCTCCAACCAGAAGACACAGACTGGCTGAATGGATACAAAAACAAGACCCATGTATATGCTGTCTACAAGAGACCCATGGACCCATACAGACTGAAAGTGAGGAGATGGAAAAGGATATTCCATGCAGATGGAAATCAAAAGAAAGGTGGAGTAGCAATTCTCATATCAGACAAAATAGACTTTAAAATAAAGACTATTACAAGAGACAAAGAAGAACACTACATAATGATCAAGGGATCAATCCAAGAGGAAGATATAACATTTATTTATGCACCCACCATAGGAGCACCTCAATGCACTAGGCAAATGCTAACAGCCATAAAAGGGGAAATTGACAGTAACATAATCATAGTAGGGGACTTTAACACCCCACTTTCAGCAATGCACAGATCATCCAAAATGAAAATAAATAAGGAAACACAAGCTTTAAACGATACATTAAACAAGATGGACTTAATTTATATTTATAGGACATTCTATCCCAAAACAACAGAATACACATTTTTCTCAAGTGCTCATGGAACATTCTCCAGGATAGATCATATCTTGGGTAACAAACCAAGCCTTGGTAAATTTAAGAAAATTGAAATCGTATCAAGTATCTTTTTTGACCACAATCCTATGAGACTAGATATCAATTAAAGGAAAAAATCTGTAAAAAATACAAACACGTGGAGGCTAAACAATACACTACTAAATAACCAAGAGATCACTGAAGAAATCAAAGATGAAATATAAAAATTCCTAGAAACAAATGACAATGAAAACACCATGACCCAAAACCTAAGGGATGCTCCAAAAGCAGTTCTATGAGGGAAGTTTATAGCAATACAGTCCTACCTCATGAAACAAGAAACATCTCAAATAAACAACCTAACCTTACACCTAAAGCAATTAGAGAAAGAAGAACAAAAGCTCCCCAAAAGTTAGCAGAAGGAAAAAAATCATAGAGATCAGATCAGAAATAAATGAAAAATAAATGAAGGAAACGATAGCAAAGATCAATAAAAGTAAAAGCTAGTTCTTTGAGAAGATAAATAAAATTGATAAACCATTAGCCAGATTCATCAAGAATAAAAAGGAGAAGACTCAAATCAACAGAATTAGAAATGAAAAAGAAGTAGCAACTGACAGTGCAGAAATACAAAGGATCATGAGAGATTACTACAAGCAACTGTATGCTAATAAAACGGACCTCCTGGAAGAAATGGACAAATTCATAGAAAAGCACAACCTTCCAAGACTGAACCAGGAAGAAATAGAAAATATGAACAGACTAATCACAAGCACAGAAATTGAATCTGTAATTAAACATCTTCCAACAAACAAAAGCCCAGGACCAGATGGCTTCTCAGTCTATCTCTTCTTGTGGCCCTCTTTTCAACAGACATTTTCTTCATTCTGAACAGTGTGGCAGTCCATGAACAAGGCACTCCTTCTCTCACCCCTAGCCTTTGAAAATGTGCCTCTGACCTTTTTCTTCTTTCTTTGACAGAGACTTAATGGCAACTTCCTTACTTAAGACGTGGAAACCTGGCGAAACAGGCAAAATGCAAAAATTCACCCCATAGCATTCTCATTTCTTTTTTTGTTTTTTTATTAGTCATCCATTTTATACACATCAGTGTATACGTGTGAAACCCAATCTCCCAAATCATCACACAACCAGCTACACCCCCTGCCACTTTCCCCCTTGGTGTCCATACGTTTGTTCTCTACATCTGTGTCTCAATTTCTGACCTGCAAACTGGTTCATCTGTACTATTTTTCTAGGTTCCACATATATGCCTTAATATACAATATTTGTTTTTCTCTTTCTCATTACTTCACTCTGTATGACAGTCTCTAGATTCATGCACGTCTCTACAAATGACCCAATTTTGTTCCTTTTTATGGCTGAGTAATATTCTGTTGTATATATGTACCACATTTCTTTATCCATTTGTCTGTTGATGGGCATTTAGGTTGCTTCCATGATCTGCTATTGTAAATAGTGCTGCAGTGAACATTGGGGTGCATGTGTCTTTTTGAATTATGGTTTTCTCTGGGTATGTGCCCAGTAGTGGGATTGCTGGGTCACATGGTAATTTTATTTTTAGTTTTTTAAGGAACCTCCATACTGTTCTCCATAGTGGCTGTATCAATTTACATTCCCACCACCAGTGCAAGAGGGTTCCCTTTTCTTCACACCCTCTCCAGCATTTGTTGTTTGTAGATTTTCTGATGATGCCCATTCTAACTGGTGTGAGGTGATACCTCATTATAGTTTTGATTTGCATTTCTCTAATAATTAGTGATGTTGAGCAGCTTTTCATGTGCTTCTTGGCCATCTGTATGTTTTTTTTAGAGAAATATATATTTAGGTCTTCTACCTAATTTTGGATCAGATTGTTTGTTCTTTTTAATATTGAGCTGCATGAGCTATTTATATGTTTTGGAGATTAATCCTTTGTCCATTGATTCATTTGCCAATATTTTCTCCCATTCTGAGGGGTGTCTTTTCGTCTTGTTTATGTTTTCCTTTGCTGTGCAAAAGCTTTGAAGTTTCATTAGGTCCCATTTGGTTAGTTTTGTTTTTATTTCCATTACTCTAGGAGGTAGATCAAAAAAGATATTGCTGTGATTTATGTCAAAGAGTGTTCTTCCTATGTTTTCCTCTAAGAGTTTTATAGTGTCTGGCCTTACATTTAGGTCTCTAATCCATTTTGAGTTTATTTTTGTGTATCCTTTTAGGGAGTGTTCTAATTTCAATCTTTCACATGTAGCTGTCCAGTTTTCCCAGCGCCACTTATTGAAGAGACTGTCTTTTCTGCATTGTATATCCTTGCCTCCTTTGCCATAGATTAGTTGGCCATAGATGTGTGGGTTTATCTCTGGGCTTTCTATCTTGTTCTGTTGTTCTGTATTTCTGTTTTTGTGCCAGTACCATATTGTCTTGATTACTGTAGCTTTGTAGTATAGTCTGAAGGCAGGGAGTCTGATTCCTCCAACTCCGCTTTTTTCCCTCAAGACTGCTTGGCTATTTGGGGTCTTTTGTGTCTCCATACACATTTTAAGATTTTTTGTTCTAGTTCTGTAAAAAATGCCTTTGGTAATTTGATTGAATTGAATTGAATCTGTAGATTGTTTTTGGTAGTATAGTCATTTTCACAATATTGAGTCTTCCAATCCAAGAACATGGTATCTCTCTCCATCTGTTGGTATCATCTTTAACTTCTTTCATCAGTGTCTTATAGTTTTCTGCATACAGGTCTTTTGTCTCCTTAGGTAGGTATATCCCTAGCTATTTTATTCTTTTTGTTGAAGTGGTAAATGGGAGTGTTTCCTTAATTTCTCTTTCAGATTTTTCATCATTAGTATATAGGAATGCAAGAGATTTCTGTGCATTAATTTTGTCCCCTGCAACTTTACCAAAGTCATTGATTAGCTCTAGTTTTATGGTGGCATCTTTAGGATTCTCTATGTATAGTATCATATCATCTGCAAACAGTGACAATTTTACTTCTTCTATTCCAGTTTGTATTCCTTTTATCTCTTTTTCTTCTCTGATTGCCATGGCTAGGACTTCCAAAATTATGTTGAATAATAGTGGTGAGAGAGTGGACATCCTTGTCTTGTTCCTGATCTTAGAGGAAATGCTTTCAGTTTTTCACCATTGAGAATGATGTTTGCTTGGTTTTGTCGTATATGGCCTTTATTATGTTGAGGTAGGTTCCCTCTATGCCCACTTTTTGGAGAGTTTTTATCATAAATAGGTGTTGAATTTTGTTGAAAGCTTTTTCTGCATCTATTGAGATGATCATATGGTTTTTATTCTTCAATTTGTTAATATGGTGTATCACATTGATTGATTTGCATATATTGAAGAATCCTTGCCTCCCTGGGGTAAATCCCACTTGATCACGGTGTATGATCCTTTTAACGTGTTGTTGGATTCTGTTTGCTAGTATTTTCTTGAGGATTTTGCATCTATATTCATCAATGATATTGGTCTGTAATTTTTTTTTTTTTTTTGGAGTAACTTTGTCTGGTTTTGGTATCAGGGTGATGATGGCCTCATAGAATGAGTTTGGGAGTGTTCTTTGCTCTGCAGTTTTTTGGAACAGTTTGAGGAGGATGGCTGTTAGCTCTTCTCTAAATATTTGATAGAATTCACTTGTCAAGCCATCTGGTCCTGGACTTTTGTTTGTTGGAAGATTTTTAATCACAGTGTCAATTTCATTACTTGTGATTGGTGTGTTCATATTTTCTATTTCTTCCTGGTTCAGTCTTGGAAGGTTATACCTTTCTAAGAATTTTTCTGTTTCTTCCAGGTTGTCCATTTTGTTGGCGTAGAGTTGCTTGTAGTAGTCTCTTAGGATGCTTTATATTTCTGCGATGTCTATTGTAACTTCTCCTTTTTCATTTGTAATTTTATTGATTTGAGTCCTCTCCCTCTTTTTCTTGATGAGTCTGGCTAAAGGTTTATCAATTTTGTTTATCTTCTCAAAGAACCAGCTCTTACTTTTATTGATCTTTGCTACTGTTTTCTTTGTTTCTATTTCATTTATTTCTGCTCTGATTTCTTTCCTTCTGCTAACTTTGAGTTTTGTTTGTTCTTCTTTGTCTAGTTCCTTTAGGCGTAAGGTTATATGGTTTATTTGAGATTTTTCTTGTTTTTTGAGGTAGGCTTGTATTGCTATAAACTTCCCTCTTAGAACTGCTTTTGCTGCATTCCATAGGTTTTGGATCATCGTGTTTTCATTGTCATTTGTCTCTAGGTATTTTTTGATTTCATCTTTGATTTCTTCAGTGATCTCTTGGTTATTTGGTAACGTATTTTTTAGCCTCCATGTGTTGTGTTTTTTACGTTTTTTTCCCTGTAATTGATTTCTAATCTCATAGCATTGTGGCTAGAAAAGGTGCTTGATATGATTTCAATTTTATTAAATTTGCTGAGGCTTGATTTGTGACCCAAGATGTGATCCATCCTGGAGAATGTTCTGTGCGCACTTGAGAAGAAAGTGTAATCTGCTGTTTTGGATGTAATGTCCTATAAATATCAATTAAATCTATCTGGTCTATTGTGTCATTTAAAGCTTGTGTTTCCTTCTTAATATTCTGTTTGGATGATCTGTCCATTGGTGTAAGTGAGGTGTTGAAGTCCCCCACTGTGTTACTGTCTATTTCCTCTTTTATAGGTGTTAGCAGTTGCCTTATGTATTGAGGTGCTCCTATGTTGGGTGCATATATTTATAATTGTTATATCTTCTTCTTGGGTTGATCACTTGATCATTATGTAGTGTCCTTCCTTGTCTCTTGTAACACTCTTTATTTTAAAGTCTATTTTATCTGATATGAGTATTGCTACTGCACCTTTCTTTTGATTTCCATTTGCATGGAATATCTTTTTCCATCCCCTCACTTTCAGTCTGTATGTGTCCCTAGGTCTGAAGTGGGTCTCTTGTAGACAGCATATATATGTGTCTTTTTTCTGTACTCATTCAGGAAGCCTGTGTCTTTTGGTTGGAGCATTTAATCCATTCACATTTAAGGTAAGTATACATATGTATGTTCCTATTAACATTTTCTTAATTGTTTTGGGTTTCTTTTTTTAAGTACTTTCCTCCTCTTGTGTTTCCCACTTAGAGAAGTTCCTTTAGCATTTGTTGTAGAGCTGGTTTGGTGGTGCTGAATTCTCTTAGCTTTTGCTTGTCTGTAAGCTTTTGATTTCTCCGTCGAATCTGAATGAAATCCTTGCCAGGTAGAGTAATCTTGGTTGTAGAATCTTCCCTTTCATCACTTTAAGTATATCATGCTACTCCCTTCTGGCTTGTAGAGTTCCTGCTGAGTAATCACCTGTTAACCTTATGGGAGTTCCCTTGTATGTTATTTGTCATTTTTCCCTTGTGTTTTCAATAATTTTTCTTTGTTTTTAATTTTTGCCAATTTGATTACTCTGTGTCTTGGCATGTTTCTCCTTGTGTTTTTCCTGTATGGGACTCTCTGTGCTTCCTGGAATTGGGTGGCTTTTTCATTTCCCATATTAGGGAAGTCTTCGACTCTAGTCTCTTCAGATATTTTCTCGGGTCTTTTCTCTCTCTCCTCTCCTTCTGGGACCCCTATAATGTGAATATTGTTGCGTTTAATGTTGTCCCAGAGGTCTCTTAGGCTGTCTTCTTTCTTTTCATTCTTTTTTCTTTATTCTCTTCTGCAGCAGTGAATCCACCATTCTGTCTTCCAGATCACTTATCTGTTCTTCTCCTATTGATTCCTTCTAGTGTAGTTTTCATTTCATTTATTTTATTGTTCATCTCTGTTTGTTTGTTCTTTAATTCTAGGTATTTTTTAAACATTTGTTGCATCTTCTCGATGTTTGCCTCCATTCTTTTTCCAAGGTCCTGGATCATCTTCACTGTCATTATTCTGAATTCCTTTTCTGGAAGTTTGCCTATCTCCAGTTCATTTAGTTGTTAGTTTATCTTTTTCCTTCATCTGGTACATAGCCCTCTGCCTTTTCATCTTGTCCATCTTTCTGTGAATGTGGTTTTTGTTCCACAGGCTGCAGGATCGTAGTTCTTCTTGTTTCTGCTGTCTGACATCTGGTGGATGAGGCTGTCCAAGAGACTTGTGCAAGTTTCCTCAGCATTCTCCTTTCTGAAGAGCATACATGGGAGACCATTTTCCTCCTCATGCTTTCCCTGCCATACACCCTTCCTTTTGGTGTGGGTGTGGGGATCCAATTACCTGAAGTAGTAGCATTCGAAGTTTACAACTGATAATAAATTTTAAGGTAAATATGGACAAGCTACAAAAATACGGAATTTTAGTTTATTAAATTCTTTTAAGTTATAGGAAAAATATGAGGCATGCTTCAAATTTGTATTTTTTATTTTGAAAATACTGTGCTAATAAATTCTAAAGCCACTCCATTGAGGGTTTCAGCAAAACTGCGATCAGTACATTCTCTCTGAAGGAGCAGAGTATGTAAATGCAAGTCATTCCTTAATAACCCACTCTTTGGTTATCTCAAATACAGTATCCTCGTTTCCATTTTCTAGGATAATTGATTTGCGTTGTATCATAGTTCTCCTTCACATTGGATTATTAACCATCTCTATTACATGCATATAACTTCAACTGATTTTTTGTGTTTTGTTTTTTTTTTGCTTATCAGAGACTAGAATTATTATTGGTTATTTTGGTTTTCTAAATTTCAAAGTGAACCTTCTCTCAAAGCAAACCTACTTTAGAGAGTATCTCATCTTATATTGTTTATATATATAAAAATTTCAAGAACAGTTTGTCAAGAAGCTTGATCTTTATTTTTTGGACTTAAGCTAATGGTCTGATTAAATTTATTAAATAAAGACCTTTGACAAAACAATATTAAATCTCACTACTACTTATAATTTTGATGAAGTACTTAATTCAGAAAAAATTAAAGCACCTGAAAATAAATGCTAAGACTCCTCTATGGGTCAGAAATCTAGTTAATGAGACTCAGAGAGTCCTTTCTCTAAAGGACAGTTATCCTTAAGTAGCTTAGCTAAGTAATGATCATGGGAATAATACAGTGGTCTATAAAAAGGAGTTAATTGCATTTTCTCACCTTCAACTGAGCAGATACACATATAAAATCCAGCACTGTTTTTTTTTTTTTCCCCTAGTGTTCAAGGTTCAAGTATCTTGGATAAAAATTCTGTGTGACTTAACGTTTGGACGTGTTCATTGATGATTAGTGTGATGTTCATATTGTCAGGCAGTTATTTGGAATAGCTTCCACTATTGTTTTCAGTGCCATTATTGTACTTTGGGCATGTTAAGGGACTACAAGTCTAACAAAATCATAGAAGTTATGTTTTAATAGTAAATATTACCTCAGGTGGCTGGGGAAATATATACTTATGGTAGCAGTGTCTAATGGCTCTGGGTGATGGAGTACTTGGGGCACAAGAGAAGGAATCTCTCTGATCTGTAGTTGGAAGTAGGTATGTGTGGAAGGAAGGAAAATGGTGGGTCTTTACAGTGGGTTTTATTTAGTCCTGAAACTAAATAAGGAAAATTATTCTCTCTCATCTACGTAGTTTACGTTCTTCCGTTTACCTGACCTAGGCCCTTTTCTTTATAAACAATGTTCCTGACCTTATGTTAACAGTGACTTTGCCCCTTCTTGTTCTGTATTACGTTACCAAACTCATATATTAATACATTAGCTGACAGCACCTACTACTATGCCCAAATGACTTTTCTTTGCCCATATTTCTCTCCAGGCTTTATAGAGGTATAGGGAAAATGTTAGTTTTCCCTGACACAATAAAAAGAAATGAAGAAGAAAGTCAAGGTATTACAGGAAGTTTCTCCTTCCCTATGAAACTTGTCTTCATCTTCCACTGCCCATGGCTGCATTAACTAATCTTTCATTTGTGTTTACCATTGTGACTTCAATCAATTTCAATTATAATTATCATACCGATTACTGTATTTTACTAATTTTTCTTATTTTACTAATGTTTGACATTTCAGTGCTTGGAAATAGCACTTGGGATATATTAGGTACTCAATAACTTTTTTTTAAATTGAAAAACCTAGTTACCTCTGGCACTACAAATATTATTGGCACTCAAGAAATTCTTTTTAGGGCTTCCCTGGTGGCGCCGTGGTTGAGAGTCCACCTGCCGATGCAGGGGACATGGGTTCGTGCCCCGGTCCGGGAAGATCCCACATGCCGCAGAGCGGCTGGGCCCGTGAGCCATGGCCGCTGAGCCTGCGCGTCCGGAGCCTGTGCTCCGCAACGGGAGAGGCCACAACAGTGAGAGGCCCGCGTTCTGCAAAAAAAAAAAAAAGAAATTCTTTAAAAAAATAATAATAACAGTAAAAATAATAACAGCTGATACCTTTTTTTTAGCAGTTACTATGTGACAGGCACTGTGCTTAAACACTTTGTATGGATTTTATCATTTAAATATCATTAAATAGCCCTCTGAGTTGGGTACCGGTATTCTCCCCCTATTTAAGGAAACAGAAGCACAGAGAGGCAAATATACTTCCCCCAGGTAATATACAGCTTTTCAGTAGTTGGAATTGGAGCTTCAGTGCCCATACTCTTAACTTCTGCAGCAGATAAGTGGGAATGGGTGTAAATAGTTGTAATACTATGATTAATTACAATGATAGATCTCTATACTCGGCCCAACTGCAGCAGAAAGGATAAATGATTAGATTTACTCCAACGGTCACGGGAGGTTTTCCAGAAAGCGCGAAAAATATTGGCAGGCACGTGTAATGATGAGAACACTGGCCTAGTTTTCTTTTTGGTGTTGCCTGCCACCAAGCTTTTGTAAATTAGGCAGACCTCCTGCAAAAGATCACTAAATTCTTTTGTTTCTGTTCCCTCATCTATAAAAGACGGGTTAGATTAAATAACATCTCATCTTAAATATTGCGATTCAAAAGGAATTCTTTCACTGGAGTGTGTGCCTTGCACACAAAATAGGCTCAATAGACATCTACTGAATTGAATTATTTTGAAACAGGGAGAATGTATCCAGTGTATGGAATTGCTGCAGCTAAAACCATCATCTGTCTAGACTGCTATTCTTTCATTATCTTACACAGCAAACTACAACTTAGGTAACTTTCATGTCCCTATAAATGCTCTGCTTGACCAGAAATGCCGTGTATCCAGTCGGCCAATCCCCAAACATCCCAAAGCAACTCTGGGCTCTATATCTACTTCCTCGCTCCTTTTCATACCAAAGAAGGTTGACTGTGGGGATCCAACCAGTCAAATATTTCTATTTTTCTCTTCCTTTTCCATTATTCTTTACCTATACAATCTTCTTGTCTTCCACTCAGTTTTGCAGTTCTCTGAAAGAAGACTGTCTACTTTATGAAGTGTTAAATAAAGTTTGTTTGTATCAACTATACTCCAATAAAATTTTTTCTAAAAAGTTTGTTTGTACCACCTGAATTGTTTTCTTTATTAAATTTTTAACAGGTTTTGATGAAGAGGAATGAGATCTGAAGCTGACTGCTAATGGCCTATGGGACAAGGAGATTCACAGGCCATGTGTCCACTGAATCCTTTCAGTTCACTGTTCGTTTTGGAGTACCATGGGTAAGTCACTCTCGGATTTGAGCTCCGCTTGCTTGTGTGCAGCTCTCCGATCCAAAAAAATCTTCATTAAAATTTATTATTATTATGGATTATTATACTTATTATTGTTCCCAGAAAGGTCCTGGGGTCCCAGAAAGGTTCCAGGGTAGTTGTATTAGGAGTCTACAACAGGTGACAGTTCTTAGGGGACTCACAAAGCCTCAAGGTAAGTTCATGGCATAAACCACTGGGGGACTTGGGAAAATAAATTGACAAGAAATAGGACTTTTTTGACCATCAAACTAAAAATCTAAGTAGGCATAAGTCAGACTATAGAAGTCATCAGGGCATCTGCCACTTTAAAGAAATCATCTCATGAAAGAAGGACTAGATCTATTGCTAATGGGAATCTTGGAAGTCAAAGCTGCAAAATTGGTGGGCATGAATCAAGCACTTAAAAGCTGTTACTCCTATTGTAAGTTAAGTTAGTCGTGGAGTAGGTTAGATTTACGTTAGGTCACCTGCCAACCTGAAGAAAATTTCCATGCGAGGAGGTACACTGTAAAACACCACAAAATCCTCAATCTAATGGCACATCCCTTTTAGGCATAATTTGGCCCCAAGAGACTCAAAGCTTAGCTAAAAAAACACAGGATTCTCAAGTTTCAAAGCATTGAGTGTGCCACCTACTGGCACAATTGCTTATTTTATGTCTAATTGCTTATTTTGTGTCCCAGAAGCTGTAATATCTATAAATATGGTAAAATATTACTAAGACAACCTAGAATTACAATGGCCATTCTGGGGAACACTTCAGCTAGACAAGATTGTTCATTTAAGAAGTGCATTTGAAAGCAAGGGTTCCCAAATCAGCAAACAGAATGGGATACCTATTTTAATTTTAAGATTCCAAAATACCTTCATTGAAGGAGTCATTCCAAAAGACTAGTGAAAAATTAAAGACACAAGAGGTACCTAAAACAAAAGACCATAAGACTGACGTGACTCCTACTACTCCCCTCTGTCCTCCTTTGCCTGAGTACTCACAGTCTATTAATCCTCTACCTGAAGTGCCTTTCCATGCCAAAAAAACTACAAGACTGTAAATGATTAAGAGAATTTTAACCAGAGTCAGCTCTCTGGGATCTCTGCAGTGCCTGATCAAGAAAGGAAGATAACATTTCGTGTTGTACCTTCTTTTTCAAATCCCGACTCTTGTGAATTTGGTTTTGGGGTTCCCATTGGCTGTCAATCCTTTCTCTCTCAGGAACAGCTGTTGCCTTCTTTTTGTCTCATTTTGTGTCCTGAGAACTTGGTTTGGCTTTCTCCCTGCCTGGGGCATGCAGGCAGCCCAGCTATCAGGTTGTGGGCTCAAAGATAAGGCTTGACGGAAATGAGAGTTGCACTCTCTTTTGGCTAGGGTCCTACCAACTATTGCCAGCTCTCAGGGAATTGTCTAAGACTTTCTCTCTTTTGGATATCTTTGTGAGTGACTGTGGATCTTGGGAGAATAGTATCTTTTGCACCCTCTTTGGGTATGTCTCTTTCATTCATGAGGTCATTCTGTACTGCCGGGAAAATTTACTATTTATACCAGCTGAAACCTTACAAGATACTTGAAAGAATTTTGTTTTATAAGTAACTCTGTGGTCAGAAGTTGGCCAAATTGGAAGCTGGTATTTAGAGCCTGATAGAAACTTTTTTTAGGCCTTCTCCCCTAAACTAAATGAAACTTTGTACCCAGAGGTAAATAACAAAGTTCCAAAGACAAACAGCTCTAAATCTAGAACATTAGAATTTAAACTATTTCTGTCTTAATTAAAGATAATGTAGAAGGATATCAGCACCTTGATATCATTCAGGTTATGACCCAATTGTTTGAGGATTAGAAACAACTTTCCTACGAACTGAGGACAGCTTGTCCAACTTGTCTTACAAATTGAGTCTTTACAAGAACAGAAAAATCCTGCCTATTCTTGTTATCAGTCTCCTGACCTCCCCTATTCATCTCAAAAGGATTGTAGGTATTATAAAAATTCTGGATTTAGGAAAGGAAAGTCCTTCTTGGAGGAACTTGCATACATTCTCTATACCTCTGAGATGTAAATGTTCTACCCAGTCTTCTTTAGGAACTGAGGTCTCTGAAATACAAACGTTGGGGAGGTAATTCTTACCAGAAGGAAAAAAAGGAAAAACTCTTTGGTAACCGGGTAAACGAAAAATCTTAAGTCTTCTCCACAAATAGTACTAAAAGGTTTAAACCATCTGAGCAGGTAACCTTATTACATCTGCCAGAAACATAATACTGTTCTTTCATAAACCTGTGAGTTTTGCATCGTTGCATCTGTCTCATGGCTAAAATTTTAAAACAAAAGCTATAAGATCTCTGTTTGTATCTGTCTGTATGTTTATGTGTGTCTGTATATATGTTATAGCTGTATGAGTTTTTTACTTGCATATGGTATTTTGCCAAATTAATTTGTTAAGAGTTCTACAGTATTTAATTGGTTTAAAGAAAAACATTTATATAAATCAAGTATACTCTCAGAAATATAGAAAGTAACTCAAATGTTTTTCAAGTTCATGTGATCTAGGATAACCTTTGATAAATAAAAGCTAGTTTAAGTTTTTTGGTTTCATTTTCTTTACAGTTATCAGCATTAAATATACTCTTTTTATTCTGCCTCAGTTTACTAAAAGATAAGCTCATGTTATCTCCGTAACAGAATTTGTAAGCAAGAAGGATAACTTAAGATGATGGTTAGCTGTTCAGCGTCTCATGAAATTTTCATAATTAACCTAAACATAATTATTAAGAACAAGTAAATTAAACAGATATAAGCAAGATAAATGTTTATAAATGAAGTTTTCAACAATAATTATGCTTTATGGTATGTCTACTTGAAATAGTTTCCAAAATCTTTTTCATAAACTTGAAACCTTCAAGTTAATACTGAGATAAGTGAAATGATAGATATTTGTTGAATATCTAAATCATGTCTGAATAAGATAAAATACTAAAATATTAATTACCAAAGACACTGATGAAAGAAATTAAAGATGATACAAATAGATGGAGAGATATACAATGTTCTTGGATTGGAAGAATCAACATTGTGAAAATGACTCTACTACCCAAAGCAATCTACAGATGCAATGCAATCGCTATCAAACTACCACTGGCATTTTTAACAGAACTAGAACAAAAAATTTCACAATTTGTATGGAAACACAAAAGACCACAAATAGCCAAAGCAATCTTGAGAATGAAAAACGGAGCTGGAGGAATCAGGCTCCCTGACTTCAGACTATACTACAAAGCTACAGTAATCAAGACAGTATGGTACTGGCACAAAAACAGAAATATAGATCAATGGAACAGTATAGAAAGCCCAGAGATAAACCCACGCACATATGGTCACCTTATCTTTGATAAAGGAGGCAAGAATATACAGTGGAGAAAAGACAGCCTCTTCAATAAGTGGTGCTGGGAAAACTGGACAGGTACATGTAAAAGAGTGAAATTAGAACACTCCCTAACACCATACACAAAAATAAACTCAAAATGGATTAAAGACCTAAATGTAAGGCCAGACACTATCAAATTCTTAGAGGAAAACATAGGCAGAACACTCTATGACATAGATCACAGCAAGATCCTTTTTGACCCACCTCCTAGAGAAATGGAAATAAAAACAAAAATAAACAAATGGGACCTAATGAAACTTCAAAGCTTTTGCACAGCAAAGGAAACCATGAGCAAGACAAAAAGACAACTCTCAGAATGGGAGAAAATATTTGCAAGTGAAGCAACTGACAAAGGATTAATCTCCAAAATTTACAAGCAGCTCACGCAGCTCAATATCAAAAAAACAAACAACCCAATCCAGAAATGGGCAGAAGACATAAATAGACATTTCTCCAAAGAAGATATACAGATTGTGAACAAACACATGAAAGAATGCTCAACATCATTAATCATTAGAGAAATGCAAATCAAAACTACAATGAGATATCATCTCACACCAGTCAGAATGGCCATCATCAAAAAATCTACTAACAATAAATGCTGGAGAGGGTGTGGAGAAAAGGGAACCCTCTTGCACTGTTGGTGGGAATGTAAATTGGTACAGCCACTATGGATAGCAGTATGGAGATTCCTTAAAAAACTAAAAATAGAACTACCGTACGACCCAGAAATCCCAGTACTGGGCATATACCCTAAGAAAATCATAATTCAAACAGAGTCATGTACCAAAATGTTCATTGCAGCTCTATTTACAATAGCCAGGCCATGGAAGCAACCTGAGTGTCCATTGACAGATGAATGGATAAAGAAGATGTGGCACGTATATACAATGGAATATTACTCAGCCATAAAAAGAAATGAAATTGAGTTATTTGTAGTGAGGTGGATGGACCTAGAGTCTGTTATACAGAGTGAAGTATGTCAGAAAGAGAAAAACAAATACGATATGCTAACACATATATATGGAATCTGAAAAAAAAAAAAAAAACGGTCATGAAGAACCTACGAGCAAGACGGGAATAAAGATACAGACCTACTAGAGAATGGACTTGAGGATATGGGGAGGGGGAAAGGTAAGCTGTGACAAAGTGAGAGAATGGCATGGACATATATACACTACCAAACGTAAAAGAGATAGCTAGTGGGAAGCAGCTGCATAGCACAGGGAGATCAGCTTGGTGCTTTTTGACCACCTAGAGGGGTGGGATAGGGAGGGTGAGGGTGAGGGAGACGCAAGAGGGAAGAGATATGGGAACATATGTATATGTATAACTGAGTCACTTTGTTATAAAGGAGAAACTAACACACCATTGTAAAGCAATTACACGCCAATAAAGATGTTAAAAATATATGTACAAGGGGGTTCACTGGAGTGTTGTTTATATGAGCAAAACATAGAACCAATCTATATGTTCAGGATGTATTAAATAGAGTATGTCTTTCAATGAAGAACCAAGCAGTAATTCAGAATGACTCTGGAGAAATATCCTTATTAACAAAACAAATGCATATTTTAGGAGAGAAGTAATAAATCAATACATATTATATTATGTAAAACCACTTTTGTAAAAATACATATTTTAGGTATCAATAATTATTATCACCATGTGACAGTTTTTTTAAATTTTGGTTATCTGTGTTTTCTAATGTTTCTACAATAAACTTGTACCTTGTATGTGTGTGATTAAAAACAAGGGTAACAAGAAAAAATTTTAAAAAAATATTAATTACCAAAGATTAGTTTATCCGTTTTGGCTTTTCTTTTTTAAAGGGGAACAAAACATATTTGATTCTAACAGTAAATATGTTTTGTGGTACACTGAAAAATTTACTGTGAGGAAGACCATACTTCCAGGTATTATGGAATGTATTTATAAATTTGCCAATCCACAGAATGCTAGCATAAGAGACAGTCCGCAATACATACTTCTTAGTTTTCACTAGGAATTAGGATTCTAAGGGTTAAGAGTCTAATTAATATGTGTAATTAAAACTACTAGAGATTAAAAGGGAGATTTCTCTATGCAAGGAAAGTAGGATGTGTTTTTGGTAAGAAAATGTATGAGGTACAGAGAGGTGCTTTTGTGAAGGGAAAAGAGACTAATTTTGTCTGAAAGTAAAACAATTGATTGTTCCAGAATGAAAAAATAGGAAAAGACATATGACAAAATCTTAATGGATCTATAATAGTTGTAAAAGTTTTGTGGAAAAGGAATCCTGGAGAAGGAATTTTATGTGTGGTGAAGCTGGCTAAGATTAGAATAAATTTATTTAATTAAAGAAGTTTTAATATCAAAAGTATATTGGGACAAAATTAGAATTTGTTTTTCTCTCTGATAAAAGGACAAAGTTTATTTGGACTATTGGTCTGCCCTTGATAATAGACTGTGAAAGGTGGTTTGTTTTTGTTTGTTGTTTTGTTTTTTACCTTTTTGGTAATCTACCTGGAAAGCGAAGATTTTGTGTCTTACCAAAATAATTTACTGTGCTTCACAATTGTCTTTATCAGGTCTTTGATAAATTAAAAAAACCTAGTCTTCTCAATATTAAAACAGTTGTTTTGTTCACAACTATGTACCTTTCTGTATTTGCCTTTAAAAGCGTCTATTGTCTCTTTGGTTAAATAAGTAATTCAGCATTATTTTGTAATGATCTGTGATTCTATTTAATCAAATGTTCAAACCTTTCGACATTTTCCCAAAGTGAAATTCTAAAGGGAGTCTTTTTGACCTCAAACTAACTTTAAGATTTCCCAGAGGGCCCCTGGAAAATTCGAAAGGATTTGTCTCTCATTTGGTAAGATGTTTTGTTGTTCTAGTCTAGGAGAGACCATCCATCAGCTGGTCAATATCTTCCCACCTGCAGTGAAAACTTTTGAGAGAATGCAGCATATTACAGAGACAATAATCATTATTAGCAACAAAGCAATGCCCTTGGTTTGGAGAGCTCTCCTGAGCCAGGGTCCCTGTGAATCAAACCAACTAGAGTCAAATAAGTCAAGATATTATCCTGTTCAACAAAAGAGAATAGAAGAATGTAACTAAAACAGGAGGCTGACATTGTCTCTTGTGAATACTTCACTGAGATTCAAAGAGGCAATGGTATCTGAGAGTCATGCTAAGACCAATGTTTTTGATCAAACCTCTTGACTGGTCAAGAGGATGACCAAAAGTGGGAAGCTGCTGAAATAATTTCCTAGGTCCAAGATGAAGCCACTCCTGCCCAGGTTGCCATATAAGCAAATCGAAACTTAGATAACTTTCATGTCCCTGTTAATGCTCTGCTTGACCAGAAATCCAGTCAGTCAATCCCTAAACACCAGAAAGCAATGCTGAGCTCTGTAGTTACTTCCTTGTTCCTTTTCACCCCAAACAAGGTTGACTATGTGGCCCCAGCCAATCAGATATTTTCTATTTTTCTCTTCCTTCCTCTTTATTCTTTATCCTATAAGAGCTTCTTTCCTTCCGCTCAATTTTGCAGTTCTCTGAAAGGAGACTGTCCACTTCATGGTGTTAAATAAAGTTTTTTTGTGTCACCTAAATTGTCTTTAATCATTTTTTAACACTGTAATATTATACCTTTAGAAATGACTAAATAGAGGGACATCATGGTTTATCATTGTTGAATTTCAAGTTTGACTGTTTGAGATTTATTATTTTCCTGCCATTCCCAAGATGTGCTTCTTACACTGGGGGATTTGATTTGATCACGGTCTATCACTTCTTCACTTGGCAAACTCAGAAGCGTTTCTAAGAAAGTGATTAAATGCATTTCCTTGACGTGTATTAAGTCATAAGAGAGAATAAACTGTGAACTACTGATTCAGTGTCAAAAAGTGAATTTTCAGAGAGGCATAATCCATTTACTTACCTATGGAAAATGAGGCCAGTCTTCTATCCATATCATCTTGGAGAGAAAAAATTATCATTTTAAACCTACTTTTAGGAAAGAACCATGGCCTCCTTTAGATATCATAGAGAAAATCATATCTGATATATACTTGATGACGATACACAATTTTCACAAAAAATTTGTGTTTGGGGGAGGGATGTGGAGGTATAGTAGATTTTTGGTGTTTATTTTCTCTTTTTTCTTTTCAATGTTAGTGACTTTTGTTCTTTATTATTTCCTTCCTTTTCTATGCTTTGGGTTTAGTTTACTCTTTTTAAATTTTTTCTATATTCTTAAAGTAGAAGTTTAACTTATTGATGAAAAACTCTTGCTTTCTAATACAAGCATAATGCTATAAGCCACCTTTCCCTCTAAGCCACCTTTAGCTATATCTTATAAATGTGGATATGTTTTCATTTTTATTCAATTTAAAATATTTTCTAATTCTTCTGTGACCCATGAGTTATTTAGCAGTGTATTATTTAATTTATAAATATTTGGATATTTTCCAAATGTTACTACTGATTACAAGTTTAATTCTGAAATGGTCAGAGTATATACTTTGTTTTATTTCATTTTTAAAAATTGGTTGTGGATTGTTTTATGGCCAGAATATAATCTGTCTTAGTGAATGTTACATTGTGAAGGTGAATATAGATTTGGTGAACTGGGAAGGAATATTGTGATCCAAAAGGACTCTTTTTATGTCAATAGCCTAAGACAGACTAAAAGCAGACCTTTGTGTTTTTCTTTCTCTGTGCTGTTCAATATGATAGCCATTAGCCAGATGTGGCTATTTAATTGTTAAAAATTAAATAAAAGTTAGTTTTATAAATTAAATAAAATTTAATTTTTAAAATTAAACAAATTTAAATTCAATTTCTCAGCCACATTTAAAATGCTTCATAGCCACATATGTCTAATAGCTACTGTACTTGGCATTTCCATTATCATAGAAGGTTCTCTCGGGCAGCAATATTTTGGTTCACATCCAGATCTTGGCCTTTAAGATGTCACCACTACTACCAAGATGAAGCATGGAGAGACCAGTCTGAGAGTCAGGGAAATGAGCTTCTTCGACATGAGGCTTAAGTTGTCCACCCCAAGACTTCTGGAAAAGGTTTTTATCATGAAGGAGGAGGAAGCCACAGGCCTGTCTTGATGGGAAACATTCCAAAGAAGGAGCTATATGACAAAATAAATTATTTCATTTGAAAGAAAAAAGGTTTTTACTCTTTTTGTTTGTGTCACCAACCATATAGTGGCTAAAATAGTGTTTTAATCAGATTCTGGCATTGTGGGTAGATGGTGTTTGAGGTGGTGCTGGTATGATGTGAGCTTCTTAGAACGTAATTTGGGAGAAGCTGAGAGTACAGGTGGGAAAGGTTTATTAATACTTTTATTCTTGATATATGTTTTGTGCTTAGTTAATGTCTATCTCTCTCACTAGAATGAAAAGTCCATCGTGGTACAGAATGTGTCAGTTATACTCACCTTTTATTCTCAAGACCTAGTATTCAGTAGGTACTTGAAATATTTGTGAATGAATGAATGAATCCTATTTTGTGAATGAATCGTATTTTGGAAGAGGTTTATTCTTATTATTTGATACTATATTAATCTGTATCAAATAAATAAAATTTGATCTATTCAATAAATAATGTAAATCATGTTAGCTCCTATAACATTTATTATATTCTGCTTTCCAATTTTTCACTTCCCAAATGTTTGGATCCCAGAATTTTATGTGTGTTGTAAACTGGTCTGGAGGTTCTTACACTGAGTCCTAGGTAATTCATGCTTGAGCTTCAGGGACGTATGTGTATGTGCTTGTGTATATTTTTCTGGGGAATGGATTCTTAGATCTTATTAAATGTTCAAGTAAGTCACTAACTATCCCTCTTCCCAATGTTAATAACAATTAGATTAGCCAGTGCTGGGCATATTTATGATATAACTGAAATGTTTTTCAGTTCTGTAGCATAGTGACGAATAAAAAATGCTTAACTGGGATCTAGGAAAACTGAGTTCAGTTGCGTTGTTAAAGTCCTTAGTCTGATTGGGTCCCAAATTATTATAATTAAAATGAAAAAATTAAAAATGATGAAAGATGACCTCTAGGCCCTTGTAACTCAGCTGTTCCTATGTTTTACAACCTGAGTCACTGGTTTCCCAATAAGCTTGTGGAACCTTGTGTTTGAGAGTTTGAAGCAAATTTCCACTGTTAAGTGAAGTTCAACTTAAAGTCCTTTATGAGCTCCAGACTATTATCTAATGTATTTAAAAAAGTTATGTTATTTGTCAACTTTTATTTCTGTAGGCATTTTTTATTTCTCCCATGTACCCTTAACTAAAGAGATACTTTTTCTCTGACTTCCTTGTTCTACCACAGGCAATTTGAATTCTCAATCTTGTTTCCATGGTATTGGACTTTGTGTAGAGTAGTAGTTCTTACAAGGTATTGCAATGACACTTGAGAGGCCCTAAGATTCCTGTAGGGTTTATGAGGTCAAAACTATCTTCATAATAATACTAAGAGCTTATATGCCTTTTTTCGTTCTCATTCTCTTATGAGTATATGGTACAGTTGGTTGGAATGCAGAAGCAGATGTAAGGGTCCAACTGTCTTTTATTAAGCCAGGCATCGAAGAGATTTACAAAAATGTAAACCAAGGCACTCTTCTGACTAAATAGTTTTGGGGAAAATATAGTTATTTTTCATAAAAATATATAATTTGCATTGATATGCAATGGGTTTATTATTGTTTTAATAAATTAATAAATATTTAAAAATAATATGTCTTAATTTTGAACACAATCTGTAGATAAAACTCACAATAAGCAAAAGTTCTTTGGGGTTCTCAATAGTTTATAAGAGTATAAAGAGGTCCTGAACAAAAAGATGATGTGGAGGAACTACAGTAGATAAGAGCAACATTTCCACTCCAAGCCTTCATCTTACTCATATTGTCATTTAGAGGAGAAATAACATGGCCCTTATTGCCCTTGATTTCTCTGTTTGAGTTTTAAAAAGATATGTTTTATGGTTAAATGTTACTCAACCATAAAAAAAGAATAAAATTTTGCCATTTGCAACAACATGGATGCACCTAGAGGGTAGTATTATGTTTAGTGAAATAAGTCAGATGGAGAAAGACAATTACTGTATGTCTTCATTTATATATGGAATCTAGAAAATAAAACAAATGAGTATAACAAAACAGGAAGACTAACAGATACAGAGAACAAACTAGTGGTTACTGGAGGGGAAGGGGTGGGGAGACGGGCAAGATAGGTGAAGGGGGTTAAGAGATACAAACTACTAGGTGTAAAATAAATAAGTTATAAGGATGTGATGTACAACACAGTGAATTTAGCCAATATTTTATAATAACCTTATATGACCTATAATCTGTTAAAATATTGAATCACTATGTTGTACACCTGAAACTAATATAATATTGTAAGTGACCTATACTTCAATTAAAAAAAAAAAAGATAGTGCAGGTCACCAAAGTGCCATGGCCAAGTTAGCAGAAGAGGGCTTTAGGTAGAGAACTTGGTAGAAACTCACCTTGCAACTTTTGAGGGTGTAATTCTCCTCCTACGTCAACTCTACCCTGTCTCAAGATAATGAGTGGGTTCAGGTTAAAAACTCTGTATGGAAGTCAGATTACCAAGTAGCTACCTATAGCTTATAGAACGCTACCATAAATAAGTCACATTTTTAGGACAGTTACTAACCCAAAAGGGTTTATACCATGGTTTATACCATTTAGTCTCTACACGAGACTATTTAATTTATTTTATTCTTGAAACAGCAGCTTGTCTCTATGAACAGAAAATATACCTGGTCTTTCACAAATGATTCATTGAAGAATATTTGAACCATTTTTATGTAATCATCATTTAAGAAAAAATAAGTCCTAGAGGCTTTTCTGCCAGGCAAGACCCATCTATGAGCAATTATTTTTGGATTCTGACTACTAGCAATACCCAAGGGCTTGTTGGAAGCAACATTTCTATTATTGTTAATGATGAAAATGTTTGGCCAAGGGAGTATAACCATTTTCCTCTTTGTCATTTATAACCGATTACTCATGGTAACCCTAAGTGGAGAGTATATTTTTTTGACAGTTGTGCTTCAGAAAGAGAATAGAAATTCTGAATTATTGGTTATTAAGTTTTGCCTATCTATAACCTGCCCATTTTCAAGGCAGCTGTGAAAGTAGAAGGTATTTTTAAAACAGCATTTAGATTCTTTGGCAAATTATTTTTACTGTGTCTTAAAATAAATGGAAGAAAAATCTGGAAAAAATGTGTTACTACTAGATATTGGAAATGCAAAGCTTCAATAAGCTATATATACATATATATATATACACATACACACATATATGTCTACATAAAGCATATCAAACTGTGCTTTTGGAGTTAGACATGTTTGAGGTGACACTGTTTTCATTTGGAGCTCTACTTGAGGAAAATACAGAAACTTACAACTATCTTTTCTATATTTTCAAGAAAATTAAAAAGGAAAATGAAAAATTAATACACTCAGTTGCTTTATTGGTCTGACATCTCAAGCTTTTGAACTCAAAGTATCAATTAGAAAATTTTTTCTTTGTAGATAAAGGATGAGTATTTACACATGTGACACTTCCAGAGGATAGGAAAGAAAGTCTAAAACGAAGAGAGGGGAGCTTCAAGATGGCAGAGGAGTAAGATGTGGAGATCTCCTTCCTCCCCACAGATACATCAGAAATACATCTACATGTGGAGCAACTCCTACTGAACACTTACTGAACGATGGCACAAGACCTCAGACTTCCCAAAAGGCAAGAAACTCCCCACGTACCTGGGTAGGGCAAAAGAAAAAACAGAGATAAAAGAATAGGGACAGGACCTGCACCTCTGGGAAGGAGCTGTGAAGGAGGAAAAGTTTCCACACACTAGGAAGCCCGTTCACTGGCAGAGACAGGGGTTGGCAGGTGGCGGGGAAATGTTGGAGCCACGAAGGAGTGCGCAGCAACAGGGGTGCAGAGGGCAAAGCAGAGAGATTCCCACACAGAGGATTGCTTTGGACCAGTACTCACCAGCCTGAGAGGCTTGTCTGCTCACCTGCCGGGACGGGTGGGGGCTGGGAGCTGAAGCTCTGGCTTTGGAGGTCGGATCACAGGGAGAGGACCGGGGTTAGCTGCGTGAACACAGCCTGAGGGGACTAGTGTGCCACAGCTAGCCGGGAGAGAGTCTGGGAAGAAGTCTGGACCTGCCTAAGAGGCAAGAGACCATTGTTTTGGGGTGAACAAGGAGAGGGGATTCAGAGCACCGCCTAAACAAGCTCCAGAGACGGGCGCGAGCCACGGCTGTCAGCGCGGACTCAAGAGTTGGGCATGAAATGCTAAGGCTGCTGCTGCAGCCACCAAGAAGCCTGTGAGCAAGCACAGGTCACTCTCCACACCGCCCCTCCCTGGAGCCTATGCAGCCCACCACTGCCAGGGTCCCGTGATCCAGGGACAACTTCCCTGGGAGAACGCACAGCATTCCTCACGCTGTTGCAATGTCATGCTGGCCTCTGCTGCCACAGGCTCACCCCACATTCTGTACCCCTCCCTCCCCTGGGCCTGAGTGAGCCAGAGCTCCCTAATCAGCTGCTCCTTTAACCCCATCCTGTCTGAGCGAAGAACACATGCCCTCAGGCGACCTACACACAGAGGCGGGGCCAATCTAAAAGTGAACCCCAGGAGCTGTGCGAACAAAGAAGAGAAAGGGAAATTTCTCCCAGCATCCTCAGGAGCAGCAGATTAAATCTACACAATCAACTTGATGTGCCCTGCATCTGTGGAATACCTGAATAGACAACAAATCTTCCCAAAATTGAGGTGGTGGACTTTGGGAGCAACTGTAGACTTGGGGTTTGCTGTATGCGACTGACCGGTTTCTGGTTTTATGTTTATCTTAGTTTAGTATTTAGAGTTTATTATCATTGGTAGATTTGTTTACTGATTTGGTTGCTCTCTTCCTTTTTTAAAAAATATATACAGATATATATATATTCTTTTCGGGAGTGTGTGTGTGTATGCTTCTTTGTGTGATGTTTGGCTGTATAGCTTTGCTTTTACCATTTGTCCTAAGGTTCTGTCTGTCCGTTCTTTTATTTTTTTTTTTAGTATAGTTTTTAGCACTTGTTATCATTGGTGGATTTGTTTTTTGATTTGGGCTCTCTTCTTTCTTTTTCTAAACTATTTTTAAATTTTTTTATTTTTAATAATATTTAAAAATTTTTAATTTTAATAGCATTCTTTCTTTTTTCCTTTCTTTCTTTCTCTTTTTCTCGCTTTTATTCTGAGCTGTGTGGCGGACAGGGTCTTGGTGCTTTGGCCAGGTGTCAGGGCTGGGCCTCTGAGGTGGGAGAGCCACATTCAGGACATTGGTCCACCAAAGACATCCCGACTCCATGTAATATCAAACAGTGAAAGCTCTCCCAGAGATCTCTGTCTCAATGTTAAGTCCCAGCTCCACTCAATGACCAGCAAGCTACACTGCTGGACAACCTATGCCAAACAACTAGCAAGACTGGAACACAACCCCTCCCATTAGCAGAGAGGCTGCCTAAAATCATAATAAGTTCACAGACACCCCAGAACACACCAGCGGATGTGGTCCTGCCTACCAGAAAGACAAGAACAAGCCTCATCCACCAGAACACAGGCATGAGTCCCCTCCACCGGGAAGCCTGCACAACCCACTGAACCAACCTTACCCACTGGGGGCAGACACCAAAAACAACTGGAACTACAAACTTTCAGCCTGTGAAAAGGAGACCCCAAACACAGTAAGTTAAGCAAAATGGGAAGACAGAGAAACACACAGCAGATGAAGAAGCAAGAAAACCCACCAGACCAAACAAATGAAGAGGAAATAGGCAGTCTACCTGAAAAGAATTCAGAGTAATGATAGTAAAGATCCAAAATCTTGGAAATAGAATGGAGAAAATACAAGAAATGTTTAACAAGGACCTAGAAGAACTAAAGAGCAAACAAACAATGATGAACAACACAATAAATGAAATTAAAAATTCTCTAGAAGGAATCAATAGCAGAATAACTGAGGCAGAAGAACGGATAAGTGACCTGGAAGAAAATATAGTGGAAATAATTACTGCAGAGCAGAATGAAAAAAAAAGAATGAAAAGAATTGAGGACAGTCCTAGGGACCGCTGGGACAACATTAAACGCACCAACATTTGAATTATAGGGGTCCCAGAAGAAGAAGAGAAAAAGAAAGGGACTGAGAAAATATTTGAAGAGATTATAGTTGAAAACTTCCCTAATATGGGAAAGGAAATAGGCAATCAACTCCAGGAAGCACAGAGAGTCCCATCCAGGATAAATCCAAGGAGGAACATGCCAAGACACATATCACTCAAACTATCAAAAGTTAACTACAAAGAAAAAATATTAAAAGCAGCATGGGAAAAACAACAAATAACATATAAGGGAATCCCCATAAGGTTAAGAGCTGATCTTTCATCAGAAACTCTGCAAGCCAGGAGCAAGTGGCAAGACATATTTAAAGGGATGAAGGGAAACGCCTACAACCAAGATTACTCTACCCAGCAAGGATCTCATTCAGATTCGACAGAGAATTTAAAACCTTTAAAGACAAGCAAAAGCTAAGAGAATTCAGCACCGCCTAACAAGCTTTACGACAAATGCTAAAGGAAGTTCTCTAGGCAAGAAACACAAGAGAAGGAAAAGACCTACAATAACAAACCCAAAACAATTAAGAAAATGGTAATAGGAACATACCTGTCAATAATTACCTTAAATGTAAATGGATTAAATGCTCATACCAAAAGACATAGACTGGCCGAATGGATACAAAAACAAGACCTGTATATATGCTGTCTACAAGAGACCCACTTCAGACCTAGGGACACATGTAGACTGAAAGATAGGGCATGGAAAAAGATATTCCATGCAAATTGGAAGTCAAAAGAAAGCTGGAGTAGCAATTCTCATATATGACAAAATAGACTTTAAAGTAAAGACTATTACAAGAGACAAAGAAGAACACTACATAATGATCAAGGGCTGAATCCAAGAAGAACATATAACAATTGTAAATATTTATGCACCCACCATAAGAGCACCTCAATACATTAGGCAAATGCTAACAGCCATAAAAGGGGGAAACCAACAGTAACACAATCATAGTAGGGGACTTTAACACCCCACTTTCATCAATGGACAGATCATCCAAAATGAAAATAAAAAAGGAAACACAAGCTTTAAATAATACATTAAACAAGATAGACTTAATTTCTATTTATAGGAAATTCCACCCGAAAACAACAGAATGCACTTTCTTCTCAAGTGCTCATGGGACATTCTCCAGGATAGATCGTATCTTGGGTCACAAAACAAGCCTTGGTAAATTTAAGAAAATTGAAATCATATCAAGTATCTTTTCTGCCCACAATGCTATGAGACTAGATATAAATTACA
This sequence comes from Aethalodelphis obliquidens, assembly GCF_003676395.1. NCBI lineage: Eukaryota > Metazoa > Chordata > Mammalia > Artiodactyla > Delphinidae > Aethalodelphis > Aethalodelphis obliquidens. The sequence goes on from NW_020838011.1 coordinate 588,488, forward strand.
GGAAAAAAACAAACCCATGGAGGCTAAACAGTACACCACTTAATAACCAAGAGATCACTGAACAAATCAAAGAGCAAATCAAAAATACCTAGAAACAAATGACAGTGAAAACACAACACAAAACCTAAGGGATGCAGCAAAAGCAGTTCTAAGAGGGAAGTTTGTAGCAATACAATCCTATCTCAAGAAACAAGATACATCTTAAATAAACAACCTAACTTACACCTAAAGCAATTAGAGAAAGAAGAACAAAAAAGCCCAAAGTTAGCAGAAGGAAAAAAATCATAAATATCAGATCAGAAATAAATGAAAAATAGGGGCTTCCCTGGTGGCGGAGTGGTTGAGAGTACGCCTGCTGATTCAGGGGACATGGATTTGTGCCCTGGTCTGGGAGGATCCCACATGCCATGGAGCAGCTGGGCCCGTGAGCCATGGCTGCTGAGCCTGCGTGTCCGGAGCCTGTGCTCCGCAACGGGAGAGGCTATAGCAGTGAGAGGTCCGTGTACCGCAAAAAAAAAAAAAAAAAAATGAGACAGTAGCAAAGGTCAATAAAACTAAAGGCTGGTTCTTTGAGAAGATAAACAAAATTGATAAACCATTAGCCAGACTCATCAAGAAAAAAAAGGAGAAGACTCAAAACAATAGACTTAGAAATGAAACAGTTGAAGTAACAAATGACATTGCAGAAATACAAAGGATCATGAGAGATTACTACAAGCAACTCTATGCCAATAAAATGGACAACCTGGAAGAAATCGACAAATTCTTAGAAAAGCACAACCTTCCAAGGCTGAAGCAAGAAGGAATAGAAAGTATAAACAAACCAATCACAAGCACTGAAACTGAGACTGTGATTCAAAATCTTCCAACAAACAAAAGCCCAGGACCAGATGGATTTACAGGTGAATTCTATCAGACGTTTAGAGAAGAGCTAACATCCGTCCTTCTCAAACCCTTCCAAAATAAAGCAGAGGGAGGAACACTCCCAAACTCATTCTATGAGGCCACCATCACCCTGATATCAAAAGCAGACAAAGATGTCACAAAGAAAGAAAACTACAGGCCAATATCACTGATGAACGTAGATGCAAAAATCCTCAACAAATTACTAGCAAACAGAATCCAACAGCACATTAGAAGGATCATACACCATGATCAAGTGGGGTTTATCCCAGGAATGCAAGGAGTCTTCAATATACGCAAATAATTCAATGTGATACACCATATTAACAAATTGAAGGAGAAAAACCATTTGATCATCTCAATAGAATGAGAAAAAGCTTTCAACAAAATTCAACACCCATTTATGATAAAAACCCTCCAGAAAGTAGGCATAGAGGGAACTTACCTCAAAATAATAAAGGCCATATATGACAAACCCACAGGCAACATCATTCTCAATGGTGAAAAACTCAAAACATTTCCTATAAGATCAGGAACAAGACAAGTTTGCCCACTCTCACTGCTATTATTCAACATAGTTTTGGAAGTCTTAGCCACAGCAATCAGAGCAGAAAAAGAAATAAAAGGAATCCAAATCAGAAAAGAAGAAATTAAGTTGTCACTCTTTGCAGATGACATGATACTATATAGAGAATCCTAAAGACTCTACCAGAAAACTTCTAGAGCTAATCAGTGAATTTGGTAAAGTAGCAGGATACAAAATTAATGCACAGAAATCTCCTGCATTCCTATACACTAATGATGAAAAATGTGAAGGAGAACTTAAGGAAACACTTCCATTTATGACTGCAACAAAAAGAATAAAACACCTAGGAATAAGCATACCTAAGGAGACAAAAGACCTGTATGCAGAAAACTATAAGACACTGATGAAAGAAATTAAAGATGACAAAAACAGATGGAGAGATATACCATGTTCTTGAATTGGAAGAATCAACATTGTGAAAATGACCATGCCACCCAAAGCAATCCACAGATTCAGTGCAATCCCTATCAAACCACCACTGCCAGTTTTCACAGAACTAGAACAAAAAAGTTTCACAATTTGTATGGATGCACAGAAGACCCTGAATAGCCAAAGCAATCTTGAGAAAGAAAAACAGAGCTGGAGGAATCAGGCTCCCTGACTTCAGACTATACTACAGAGCTACAGTAATCAAGACAGTCTGGTACTGGCACAAAAACAGTAATATAGGTCAATGAAATAGGATAGAAAGCCCAGAGACAAACCCACACACATATAGTCACCTTATTGTTGATAAAGTAGGCAAGAATATACAATGGAGAAAAGACAGCCTCTTCAGTAAGTGGTGCTGGGAAAACTGGACCGCTATATGTAAAAGAATGAAAGTAGAACACTCCCTAACACCATACGCAAAATTAAACTCAGAATGGCTTAAAAACCTAAATGGAAGGCCAGACACTATAAAACCCTTAGAGGAAAACATAGGCAGAACACTCCATGACATAAAGCACAGCAAGATCCTTTTTGACCCACCTCCTAGAGTAATGGAAATAAAAACAAAAACAAATGGGACCTAATGAAACTTAAAACCTTTTGCACCACAAAGAAATCCATAAACAAGACTAAAAGACAACCCTCAGAATGGGAGAAAATATTTGCAAATGAAGCAACTGACAAAGGATTTTTCTCCAAACTATACAAGCAGCTCATGCAGCTCAATATCAATAAACCAAACAACCCAAACCAAAAATTGCTAGAAAACCTAAATATACATTTCTCCAAAGAAAATATACAGATTGCCAACAAACATATGACAGGATGCTCAACATCACTAATCATTAGAGAAATGCAAATCAAAACTACAATGAGGCATCACCTCACACCAGTCAGAATGGCCATCATCAAAATGTCTACAAGCAATAAATGCTGGAGAGGGTGTGGAGAAAAGGGAACCCTCCTACACTGCTGGTGAGAATGTAAATTGATACAGTCATTATGGAGAACAGTATGGATGTTCCTTAAAAAAGCTAAAAATAGAACTACCATACGACGCAGCAATCCCACTACTGGGCATATACCCTGAGAAAACCATAATTCAAAAAGTGTCATGTACCACAGTGTTCATTGCAGCACTATTTACAATAGCCAGCACATAGAAGCAACCTAAGTGTCCATCGACAGATAAATGGATAAAGAAGATGTGGCACATATATACAATGGAATATTACTCAGCCATAAAAAGAAAGGAAATTGAATTATTTGTAGTGAGGTGGATGGACCTAGAATCTGTCTTACAGAGTGAAGTAAGTCAGAAAGAGAAAAACAAATACCGTATGCTAACACATATATATGGAATCTAAAAGAAATAAATGGTTCTCATGAACATAGGGGCAGGCCAGGAATAAAGACGCAGATGTAGAGAATGGACTTGAGGACATGGGGAGGGGGAAGGGTAAGCTGGGACTAAGTGAGAGAGTGGCGTGGACTTATATATACTACCAAATGTAAAATAGATAGCTAGTGGGAAGCAGCCGCATAGCACAGGCAGATCAGCTCGGTGCTTTGTGACCACCTAGAGCGGTGGGATGGGGAGGGTGGGAGGGAGACGCAAGAGGGAGGAGATATGGGGATATATGTGTATGTGTAGCTCATTCACTTTGTTGTAAATTAGAAACGAACACACCATTGTAAAGCAATTATACTCCAATAAAGATGTTAAAAAAATTAAAAAAATAAAAATTAAAAGAATAGAGGGGAATTCCCTTGCGGTCCAGTGGTTAGTACTCTGTGCTTTCACTGCCGAGGGCTTGCGTTCGATTCCTGGTCAGGGAATTAAGATCCTGCAAGCCGGTCTGTGCAGCCAGAAAATAAAAATAATGAATAAAAAGAAGAGAAAAAACCCCGAATATAAGAGGTAAAAACTGGCAACACATCACCTAGTAATGATGTTGTTTTAAGTGGTTTAAGTACAAGGTAAAGGAAATGGAAGTCTTTAATGTAACTTTGGAGCCCATCATCAACACTGGCCACAGGATTTCCTGGAGTTTTGGGGTATGAAACTGATGATAAGAAAACTTTAAAAATTGAGTATTGCATCAGTTTAGTGAAAGTTGACTTTAGTTGAAATGAGATTGAAATCTAAGGACAGATGCGCTTGTTAATACTCTGCTGGTGACAGAACACTCATTTCAATATGGTTTATATTAAAGAACAAAACCCCAAACCTTGTTATATAGAAAGAAAACCTGGGAGAAGAAATATTATATATATTTAAATGTTACCCTGATTAATAATGTTGTCTTTTCGAAAAATCCGTCATTTTTCTCTAAGGTCTTTGCTTTTAACTCTGTGTGTGTGTGTGTGTGTGTGTGTGTCTGTATTGTCATTCTTATGTCAATACTAGTAGCAAAATTGGAATCTGACAGTGGTTGACCAGTTTTCACTAAAATCCAGTTTTAGACCTTTGTAGCAGACATAATCAATCTCCCGTTAGTAACCATAACAAAGTAAAATAGCAAATAAAAGAAATATTTGTATAATAATAGAAATATACTCACAGACATAGAAGACAAACTTATGGTTCAGGGGGAAGGAGGGGAAGGATAAATTAGGAATTTGGAAGTAACAGATACACACTAGTAAATATAAAATAGATAAACAACAAGGACTTACTGTATAGCACATGGAACTATGTTCAATATCTAGTAATAACCTATAATGGAAAAGAATCTGAAAAAGGAATATATATATATGTGTAACTGAATCACTTTGCTGTACACCTGAGACATTGTAAATCAAATATATTTCAATAAAAAAACTAAAAAAAGAATATTTGTATAATTAATAAAGGTCCTCTTGTCTTCTTACAGAACTGTAATTCTGAGAAGAGTTAACAATATTTTACTTAATTCAATGACGAATAAACAAGTCTAAAAAATACAACTTTAAGAAAGCATTTTCCAAAAACCTGAAGAAAATGTTGGAAGGTGTTTATGGGAAGATATAATAAATAGAAATGAAGGGTTCTGAAACAAGGTTTTTTGACTGTACAATCATAGATGATCTCAGGAAGGAAGTTGAGGAAACATTGAAAGAGATCAATGTGTCTGTATAGAGAGCTCTTTGAGCTCAGACACAAAAAAATCATGTATAAATGGGGCACATGCCAAGGACAAACACAAAAGAGTGGCACATATCTAAAGAACAGGGTCAGGAAGGCTGAAGTCCAGAAAGACCTTGTGAGAAATGCTAATGACTACAAAAGTCCTGAAAGCTATGTTTGCAGCAAGCTAAAAACAAGAAAGAGATAGATTCAAACTCAGAGAAAATAATATGTCAAGAGAGGGCAGAGAGAAAGCAAAACTTTCTAATTCCTTCTCTGCTTCTGTGTTCTCTGTCAAAGATTAAAATTTATTTATTTGGCATCAACTTAATGAGCATAGTCATAGTTATTTCAGAGACCAACTGAAAGGATTTATGGAATGATGCTGAATAACCTGTAAAATTACTATTGAAGTATTCATTGCTATGAATATTATTATTAACTAAACTGGCCTACCTAAGAATTTTTACATTTACTAATGCTTAGTTAGACTCATCTCACCCATTGAAGATTAATACCTGTTGCTCATCCCACACAGGATTTTTTCTGAAAGAATGTCACAAACATCACACATTCATCTAATCAATCAGCATATCCTTTAGCTTTCTCTTCAACATATATCCACATTTTGACTACTTCACATTTTCATTGTTATCACTTTTCACTATGCCCATTGCTACCACCCTAGTCCCAACTACCATAATCTTTCACCTGAACCATTCTCATAGCTTGTTAACATTTTTCACCTCTGCTCACCTCTACAACTTGTCATCCACGTCCCCCAACACACACACACACACACACACACACACACACACACACACACACACTTCTCCACACAGCACCCAGTATAATAATTCTAAAACATAAATCAGTTCATGTCACTCTTCCATTCAAAACCTCCAGTGGGTCATAGAGACACATACAGGGAGAAAAAGGTTGCCAATCATCATGTTCTTTTCTTCTGCTGCTGCACTCTTGGCTGGTTCTTCACATTGTGCCTCTCAGAGGTCTCTTTTAACTTCTGTATCACTTGCTTCACCGCTTCTCTACAATATTGGTGCCAGTGATTCACCACAGGGTCAGAGCGCCTTGCTGAACTTTGATCTCCTGACTTCATCTTGCTACAAAAGCAGATGAATTTCAGTATGGTCTTCTTCATTTATAAACTCCATGTACTAAACAACAATTGTCATCATAATATATCACTACAACTCCATTTTTGTAGTTTCATGTGAGCTTATAGTTAATATTACCATAGTAATGATGTATATAACCAATTTGATAAAAAGCCTAACTGTGCATATGATCAAAGCATGACTTTATTTTTTTTTTAATCTCTCACTGCCCCTTTCACTTTTTTTTTTTAATATTTATTTTGGCTGTGTTGGGTCTTCATTTCTGTGCAAGGGCTTTCTCTAGTTGCGGCAAGTGGGGGCCACTCTTCATCGTGGTGAGAGGGCCTCTCACTATCGCGGCCTCTCTTGTTACAGAGCACAGGCTTCAGACGCGCAGGCTCAGTAGTTGTGGCTCATGGGCCTAGTTGCTCTGCGGCATGTGGGATCTTCCCAGACCAGGGCTTGAACCCGTGTCCCCTGCATTGGCAGGCAGACTCTCAACTACTGCGCCACCAGGGAAGCCTCCCTTTAAATTTTATTTCTGGATGAAAACTTGGTGATGTTCCCTGGCTTTTCTTGTCTATCTAGGGTAATAGACAAGTTTTACCATCTCTTAAAGTTGCACTCATGTCAGAAATTAGAATGTCCTGCCCTTGATAATAATCAAAACTTTGAACTTGTTTAAAGTCACACCTTTTACACTCGTGAGCCAGACCCACATGAGCAGGTCATCTACAATAGGAGAAGAAGGCAGCCCTTCTCTCTCTTTTCCCAGCTGAGTAAATAAAGTTTAAGACCCCTCTGGCTTAGGTGCATGGAGAGAGAGGAGAGGAAACGAGGGTGTGTCAGTTTTAAAATGTGGCCACAAATTCTTTGCTGCTCTTCCCATTCTGAGGTAGGGTGCATATATAATTCGTTAGGATCTTTTTTTTTTTTTTAATAGATCTTTTTTGGAGTATAATTGCATCACAATACTGTGTTAGTTTCTGTTGTACACCAAAGTGAAACAGCCATATGCATACCTGTGTCCCCATATCCTCTGCCTCTTGAGCCTCCCTCCCATCCTCCCTATCCCACCCCTCTAGGTGGTCACAAAGCATGGAGCTGATCTCCCTGTGCTATGCTCCTGTTTCCCACTAGCTAACTGTTTTACATGTGGTGGGGTATATATGTCAATGCTACTCGCACTTTGTCCCAGCTTCCCCTTCCCATCCTGTGTCCTCAAGTCCATTTTCTATGTCTATGTCTTTATTCCTGCCCTGCAACTAGGTTCATCAGTACCATTTTTTTTTTTTTTTTTTTAGATTCCATATATATGTGTTAGCATACGGTATTTGTTTTTCTCTCTCTGACTTACTTCACTTTGTAGGACAGACTCTGGGTCCATCCACCACACTACAAATAACTCAATTTCATTTCTTTTTATGGCTAATATTCCATTGTATATATGTGCCACATCTTCTTTATGCCTTCATCTGTCGATGGACACTTAGGTTGCTTCCATGTCCTGGCTATTGTAAATAGTGCTGCAGTGAACATTGTGGTACATGTCTCTTTCTGAATTATGGTTTTCTCAGGGTATATGCCCAGGAGTGGGGTTGCTGGGTCATATGGTAGTTTTATTTTTAGTTGATTGATTCTTCCAATCCAAGAACATGGTATATTTCTCCATCTGTTTATGTCATCTTTGATTTTTTTCATCAGTGTCTTATAGTTTTCTGCATACAGGTCTTTTGTCTCCCTAGGTAGGTTTATTCCTAGGTATTTTCTTCTTTTTGTTGTCATGGTAAATGTGATTGTGTCCTTAATTTCTCTTTCTGATTTTTCGTTGTCGGTATATAGGAATGCCAGAGATTTCTGTGCATTAATTTTGTATTGTGCAACCGTACCAAATTCATTGATTAGTTCTAGTAGTTGTCTGGTGACATCTTTTGGATTTTCTATGTATAGCATCATGTCATCTGCAAGCAGTGATAGTTTTACTTCTTCCTTTCCAATTTGTATTCCTTTTATTTCTTTTTCTTCTCTGATTGCTGTGGCTAGGACTTCCAGAACTATACTAAGAGTGGTAAAAGCAATCTACAGATTCAGTGCAGTACCTTAGGATCTTGATAGGTTTGTGACTGTCTTGGTTAAGAGGGTGTAGCAGAAGTGATGTTTGAAACACCCCCAGTCATTAGAATCTTCCAAGCTGAGGGTTCAGATAACATGGAGCAGAAATAAGTGTCCTTACTGGGCTCTGTGACTTCCTGACTGACAGAATCCCTGAGCTTAATAAAGTCACTGTTGTGTTAAGTCACTAAGTTCAGGGTAACTTGTTACATAGCAATAGAACAGAGGGCAGGAATTTTTTACTTGTACTGAACTTGTACTTGTTACTTAAGTTATTATTTTTGTGGTCTCTGGGGTTGGTCAGTGTTTAGACTTGACTCTTTCCCTCAAGTCATTTTTAGAACCTCCCTTTAGATGCTTTCTAGTGGCAACTCCTATGATGAGGGAAGAGGGTGGGGCTCACAACACAGTCATCTCCAAAGAATTCTCCCTCACCAATGCCCCTCTCCTCCACTTCTCTCTCTTGTTTCTTTTCCTGGAGTGCATGAAGGGCTCATGAGTAAAGGGCACATGAGTTGGGAAACAGACTCTGAACATTTCCTTGTAAATTCCACTTCACAGAGTCTACTCACATTCACTTTGCTAAGTGCTGGTATTTCTATTGAAATTGAAGTCCCACTTTAATATCCTATTAAACAGAATATAATTTGTTAATTTTATTTTACTTACAGAATTCATTGGTAACCTTATATTTATAGAATGATTATTGATCTGCAGGTATAATTTAAAATGTTCACTTATACTTGATGCAGTTTAATTTTTGCTTTAGCCGTATTTGACAGTTTGAGGATTTCATAAGGTGGTATTTCTCACAAATCTCAAGGGCTTTTATATTTTGGATCAAGTATGGAAACAACAATAGTGAAATCATTGCTCTCTCTTCTATTTATGGCCTGGTCTGCCTACAGTACCCTTAAAGATGAGGAGTATCAAGATGAGCAACTTATTGACGTGTCAAGTGTTTGGAGTCAAAAGCATTCTTATTGTTGTTACTTTTATAACTTGTCTGAGTGGCTAGGAATAGTGCCTGGCAAAATGCCTGGAACATAACAGACACTCAATACATATTTGTTTAATGGTTATGAGTGAAGGCTTTAGAGCAGAGGTGGGCAAACTTTTTCTGTAAAGTGCCAGATGGTAAATATTTTATGCTTTTTGGGCCATATGGTTTGTGTTGCGAGTATTCAACTCTGCTGAGGTAGTGTGAAAGCATACATAGACGATATGTAAATGAATGGGCATGGTTGTGTTCCTATAAATCTTTGTTTACAAAAACAGGTGGTAGGCCAGATTTGGACCATGGGCCCAACCCCTGCTTTAGAGTTAGACAAATCTTGGTTTTCAAATTCAGCTCTGCTGTGTGCTAGCCATGGAATTTTAGCAGGTCATTAATTTATCTGTGCATAGGTTTCCTTACTGTAAAATGAGGGGGAACCGTTTCTTCTTCATTGTTATAAGGATTTTATGAGTTATGTACACGAGGCAGTTAGCATAGTATCCAGGACATCCTAAGTATTTGGAAAAGTGGTTGGTACTATCATCGTTTTTTCTATGCTTCTTCAAAACCATGAAGAACTGGCCATTTCTGTAGACCAGATTTCCATCATTTCTGCTTTGCCCAGAATTAGTCCTGCTCCATGGGGAACTGGGAATGCTCTTCTGTAGAGACTTCTGGTCTACCTGAGTTACCCCATTCCTGATTTTGAAAGATGCCTCAATCTCTTTAAACTCTACTAGACACCCTCACCCCTTTAGGAAAGTTTTTCAAATGCTTCACTCCTCCATTCTCCCTGTCATTGATCTAATTCAGTTCCTCATCACAAGAGCTTCCTTATTGTACTTTTGTACACTGAGCTCTTAATTCCTCAATTTACCTTCTACCTTTCTACCTAAATTATCTTTTGAAAGCATACCATGACATCACTCCAGTAATTAAAAATATTTGATTGCTCCTAGATGACTATGGTGTAAAGTGGAAATCTCCTACCCTGGTATGCAAGATCCTATATCTGGCTGTATTCTGCTTTTCCAGGTTCATCTCACATTTTTCCTCATGATGTAATCTGTATTTTGGCTTTACCAGATTACTCACATTTGCCTTTTCATCCTGAAAAAGTATTATGTTTCTTCCCTGTGCTTTTATATTTCTTTTGCATTCATAATTATATTATGATTAGCTGTAGGAATCTCTACCTAAATAAACTGTGAGGTTCTTGAAGGTAGGGGCTGTTTTCTTTATCTTCAGATTAGTTTTGGACTGTCAGAAAGGTAAATGGAACAGTCAATTTCAATATTCTCCTTGGGAGAGCTCTTTGTGAAGTGCTACAATTGTCTTTTTAATCTTCTCTTCTAGAATCTCATTTTTCCAAAGTCAGAGTTGAATCTTAAGTGATGGGCTGAAAAACACAGAATCTTTATATCAGGGCTGGGGTGATATACCTTTATATCAGGTATGTGGGGTGGGGAAGTACATACACAGGTTGAGTTATGACATCTAAAAACCTCTTAACAATTCCTGTCAACATTGGTGGAATTTTCATTCCTATTTCCTGTGCTATGTACAAATCTGTAACAATATTTCTCAGATTTCATTGTAATTATTGTTCACATATTTTTTTTACTAGATTTGGAATTTTTAAAGGGTAGGAATCATGTTTTATTGTCTTAGTATTGTGTCATAGTTAAGTGTTCAAAACATTTTGTTGAATGGATGGATGGATGAATGGATGACTGAATGGTTAAGCCCCCAAGCAATATCCTTTTTAATTAAATCTATTAAAACCACAGTGTTTAGTTACTATGTTGAAATTTCTTTCTGCTTCTAAGTGTTAAACAAGTGAAAAAAGGAGCTGTTCAAGATGACAAACATCTTCAAATATTGCTTCATACTATGAATGGCTTTGAAAAATCCTGGAAACTAAACAAAAAAGCAATTAAGGAAAGCAAATTGACATGAAAGGTTGAATCACTAAAGAAATAATGCGAGAATTATTTTATGTGTGTTGATGTTTAATGCATAAATGTCAGTCAGTGTCAGTAGCTTACTATTCTGCTTAACTTGGAGCACTTGTGATGTTGAGAAGTACAAAATGTTGGGGAAACAGGAGATAGACAGATAAACTGATTTGTTGTTTCAGAATGATGTTCTCAGATTAGCCAAATGTGAAACTTTAATTATGATTAGCCATGTTCACTTCACATTTGACAGAAGTAACACATGCTTCAGAAATGTCATTTCAAAATCTACTTGCCTTTTTTTCCCCTCTGAAATGCTGAATGTTAATATCCTATGCAATTCAATCCATAAAGACTTGTCTTTGGTCATAAGCGTTATTAAAAAATAGAACTTTTTTTTGTTTCAAGTATATGCTGGCCTTTAATCCATGTTTTTAATAAGTCTGTTTTTCCTTAACTAATAGACACACTATGATTAAAATATTATCATCAATTAAAGAATTTAAAATGTTCATTGTATTTCTTTCTAGCATAGAAATATCAATAAATATGCTTTTATAGAATTTGTGTTAAAGATTTTAAACAAGTTAAAAAAAAAGCATTTTGCTACCATTTTTTTTGTTCATTACTGGAGATAGTTCTTCTTCAAGTTTAGAAAGTTAGACTTTCTAAAATAAATGTTTCTAGCAGTTTTTGAATCTTTAGTAGTTCTATATCATTTATTCTAGGCAATTCAATTTTTTTCTTTTTTTCTAAAGAAATGCAAAAACACTCGGGACTTCCCTGGCAGCCCCTGGCGGTCCAGGGGTTAAGACTCCACGCTTCCACTGCATGGGGCGCAGGTTCGATCCCTGGTCTGGGAACTAAGATCCCGTGTGCTATGTGGTGGGACCAAAAAAAAAAAAAAGTACTGATACAAAAACACACATAGCATTTTGCGCATCAAACGGTGTTAGTTAAAAGCAAAAACAGGGCTTCCCTGGTG
>NW_020838011.1:600787-752318 GCF_003676395.1 Aethalodelphis obliquidens
GGGCCTGCGCGTCCGGAGCCTGTGCTCCGCAACGGGATAGGCCACAACAGTGAGAGGCCCGCGTACCGCAAAAAAAAAAAAAAAAAAAACGCCCCCCCCCCCCCGCCCCGCCCACATACACGCAAAATTCTTTGATGAGCATGCTGGAGAGATTTCAATAAAAGATTCTTTATAAGGCCCAGGTTATATGGTTTGACATAGATAAACAAAGCAAAAACCCACAACCTGAGTTTTACAATGGAGCTCATGCCTCACTTACCAGTTAAGTGCTCTGCTGAATTGCATTCCCTTGCCTTGTGACTAAAGCTACATAAAAGCATTGAAAACACTATTAATTCTCTCAAAAAACTGAAGAGAGACTTCTTAGTGGTCTTTTAGGTATAACTATTTAAATGATCATCATCATGATTAAGGAACTAAAATTCCAAGTCAAGGGTTGAGGTTGCCATAAACGGTGGGAGAGAAGAAAATGCTGTGGGAGCTCTCGGCAATGACTGCTAACACTTACACGGAGCTTCTCTTTGTCAAGGCACCATACATACACTAACTTTTTGATCCTTACCACATCTTAACAAATAATTATAATTTTCCTTTTTTAAAAATTGTAAGGAACTACAGTATAGATACTAAGCTATTTTTCAAGGCTTCTTAAGGAAGCCTTGAAAAACAAAACTATAGGCCAGGCATGTGGAACTTCTAGTGTTAGGCTCAAGAACATTCTCTAAAAATGTCCCTATGAAAACAATAAAAACAAACCCTATTTTCTCAATTAAATGACAGAAGGAAAAATAATGATGTTTAGTTGTTCATAAGGAGCTGCAGATAAATTATAGCTGAACTTGAAAAACAGTCATAAAGACTGGGTAAGGACTATGTTGTGAAAGGTGTAATTTTCTTCAATGCCTTCCCACATCTCCCCCACCTCCCTTCCCTCCCCTCCTTTTTTAGCAAGGCTTTCCCTACACTAGGTCAGTAGCTCCACCCTAGTGAATCCTGACCTCGAGCTACCCTCTGTTTGTGCTAAGCAGTATGTAGTAATGGTTAGGAGTTTGGATCAAGGGTCACATAGATCAAAGTCTGAAAACTCTCTGCCTCTTACAAACTGGGTGGTATTGCCAAGTGTCTTTCTTGTCCTCTCTAAGCCTCAGTTTCCCCATCTGTCAACTGGGGATAATAATAGTATTTACTTCAGCTCATACACATGAAAGACTTGGCCCAAATGCCTGAGAAATATCAAGTATGGAATAAATTCTAGTTATTTTGTTGCCTTCTTTCTCTTTTCCTCTTTCTTATCTCTGTTTTTTCCCCAGTTATTATCTTGCTTTGATAAATAATTCTTACCTAGCTGTTAACAAAGGTTTAATGTCAGATATCCAAATATATCTTCATTTAAAAAGAAAGGCTTTATGGTTGGCCATGCCTTATTAACCCATTAGTCCTTCCGAACCTTGAGTGCAGAGGTTTGATTTAATTATAATACTGAATTCATTACACATGCAAGGTCTCTCTCATTTACTTATTTGTTTCATCTTTTTCTATTTCCATTTCCCATACACCAGTGGTAACCACTCCAATGTATTTAATGTGTATCTTTCTTTTTGTATTTTTGTATAATATGTATTTTTGTTTTATTTGCAAGTATTTTAATTTGTGTAAAAGGTATACTATATTTCATGCCTTTTTCACTTATGGGATGTTTGTTAAGATTCAGCCAAATTGTTATGTGTATTCTAGTGCCTCATCTTTAACTGCTGTATAGTACTCAGAGGTGGACATCAATCTAATCTTTTCAAACATTTTCACCAAAGAACTACTTAAGGTTGAGGAAAGTGAACTTATACCCTCATAGCCTCTCCAGGTGGAGCCCAAAGCTCTAGGATCAACCTTCATATTTCTTTGAAATAATTTGATTTATCATTTAAAAAAGAAATCTTGTGGATTTTTCATTCTCTTTTAGAGTATGTCCATGTTTGTTTACTATAAAAATAATATAATACTATTATTATATATAAAATATTTTTATATAATATATAAAATATTTTTGGATTACAGTTAAATTGTTTAATTTTTATCTTCACTAAATCACTGAAATTGGCCCTCCAGAAGATTCACCATTTTTTCCCCACGAGTTTCCATACTCTCTGCACATTGCCACGTAGTCCAAGTTTGAGAATTGTGGTCTTAATTTAAAATAGTTTCTAAAAGTGGGATTTCAGGTAAAAACTTGCTTAAGTGACAGAAAGTAATACTTAAATCCCTTCTTATTAGGAAAGGCAGCCCTGGTAAATATACTTAGCACTGAAAAATTGAACTATGCCATTTCCCACAGTACACTGCTGAAGCTATAACTTCAAAGGATAACTCATTGTGTTCCTAAAGGAGCACTCTTTGAAAGAAGCCAAACCTTTAGAAGATTTGTTATGAGGTACAGAGTGGCACCAAGAGATACCTTGGTTTGGCAAACCTCCCTTGCGTTTCCACTAACAGTTCCCCAAGCCACACAGAATAAACATATAACCTAGGTAATAACTTCAGTTGTCACCCCTTCCAACCAGATGGCTTCCCACAACTATACTTCTTTGTCAGACATGATAAAGCCACCACTGCATTTTTGCTTTCATATCTTTACTAATGGTGTCCTAAGCTTTCCCTTTCTCTTTTGCTGTTCATTCTTTGTGGTTCAGGTCAAGGCTTATCTATTCTCTTGTTCTCTATTGGATTTCATTTATCATTGTTTCTCTAAACTGCCTTGTCACTTAAAGTCTCCTAAATTTAGCTCTTTTTATTTATTCTTGTTTCATGTGTTTATATTGATTGTAAGCTCCCTGTGGGAAAGGATTATATTCTCTGTACTTTTCTGAATCTTCCTTGGCATCTAGTACAGAAGTGGACAAGTAGATCTTCAATAAATACCTATTATTTGATTTAATTGCCTTACCTTAGACAATTTGGTTCAATTTTAATTGTATATTTTCTAAGCCTTGCCACTCAAAGTGTGGATCATGAATCAAAAGCATGGCCATCACTTGTTAGAAATGTAGGATCTGGGTCCCACCCCAGACTTACTGGATCAAAATCTGCATTTTAATAAGTTCTCCAGGTAATTCATATGCACATTAAAGTTGAGACATACCTTGTATTTTTCAAGGCCCTACGTGTCAGTAGGTTAACAAATTTTATAAATACTCAGCATTCTGACATTTTATAAATGTCAGTATCATTAAGTGTTATCTAAAGCTTGGAGAATTTGAAACAAGATTAAGGTTCCAAATATCTTTTTAAAACTTGATATCTAGACCACACCCTTGGACCTAACCAGGCTCACCCCCTCTTTTTTTTTTTTTTGCGGTACCCGGGCCTCTCACTGCTGTGGCCTCTCCCGTTGTGGAGCACAGGCTCCGGACGCGCAGGCTCAGAGGCCATGGCTCACGGGCCTAGCCGCTCCGCGGCATGTGGGATCTTCCTGGACCAGGGCACGAACCCGTGTCCCCTGCATCGGCAGGCGGACTCTCAACCACTGCGCCACCAGGGAAGCCCACCCCATCTTTTTATATGGCCTATGAGCTAAGAATGGTTTTCATGTTTTTAAATGGTTGAAAAAAATCCAAAGAATGTTTCATGACACATGAATGTTATATAAAATCAAATTTTAGTGTCCATAAATGAAGTTGTATTAGAACAAAGCCACACTTATTTGTTTATATAATGTCTATGGCTGCTTTCACACTGTAAGACCAGAATTAAGTAGTTACAACAGAGGTCTTACAGCCTGCAAAACTCAAACTATCTACTCTCTGGTCCTTTTACAGAAAAAGTTTGCTGGCCCTTGATCTATCAATAGATTCATGATGCTTGTTTATATAGAAGGAACTCCAGATAGATCAAGTTAAACTTGTGGGAAAAGCAACCATAAACTTTATGCATTAGTTGGCTTTAATATTCTATGTATATACAACATACAGGGAGGCTGGCAACTGTGTTATAAAATTACATGCTGTGAAAAAATTGTTTTGAATCGTTGTAGGATTATTATTTTGTGGGATAATAGCTTTCTTTTCTAACCAGTCAGGAAGTAAGAAAAATAAAAGTGCTTGAAAATACCCAGTATGTCATTGTCATTTGGAATTCAATAAGCTATTACAGTTTTGTCAGGTTCAATCTCTAAGGAGGTGAATGAAAATATATATCTTGGGCAATTTGACCCCTATCAACATCGTGCATTGTGGTTACTCTGACATCTGAAGAAGAGCAATTCTGCTTTGTCAACTTGGAGACTCAAGGTTGCTGGTAAAGGTCACTCATTCTTTCACCTTTAGCTACTGGATATCAGATTGAAACTAAAGTGAGGAGATATGGAAAAGGTGTCCTACATCTTCTGTCAAATTAGCCTAATCCTCATTAAGTTGTACTGCTAATTCAGCACGTTCTAAGGTCTCCTGACACTATGAGAAATGTCACCCTATGACTTTAGAGGGCTTAAAGGATATGAGGCTTCTTGGTTTGAATCAGTTCCTCCCTGAGACATCCCAGGGCTTTAGAGGGTGTGTGCACCTGTCTTAGCTGCCTGCAGGATCTCTGTACATCTTCGTATTTTAGGAATATAGAATGTCAGCCAAGTTGCTCGATCGAGTAAAACATAAGGCAGGAGAAATCCGAAGGCTGCCTGAAGTACTTGTGCACTTACATTCCTCACATGCAAGATTTATTAGAGCAAATGAGTGATTTGCAAACATAAATGTAATGTAAAAGTTAGTAAATTACCAGAGGTTGCACCCTCAAAGTTAACAAACAAAATCCCACCAGAGAGAGCTAATGGCTGAGTTTTAAGCTCCTGCTTAAAACTATTCATGTTGAAAATCTGTACTGTTTAGTTGACAGCTTGCTGGATGACAATCAGAAAAGCATGAGTTGTGCTCTTCTCACTAGTAAAACACTTTGCAAGCCTCTCCATTCCTTGGTAATCCAGATTCTTTGCTGAGTAAAATAGACTGTGAATACCTGGCTTTTTTAAAAACAAAATTCTATGACAATAAACAACAATTGTACAACAGCGTTTGGGGTACTTTAAATGAAGGGCTAGACAACAAGGTCCTACTGCATAGCACAGGGTGATAAACCATAATGGAAAAGAATATATATAAAAGAAAGAATGTCTATATGTGTATAACTGAGGCACTTTGCTTGTACAGCAGAGATTGGCACAAAATTGTAAATCAACTATACTTCAATAAAAAAAAATTTAAGAAAGGGGCTAGAAATTTAATTAGCCATGTAAACAAAAACTCCCCAAATTAAAAATGGAAACCCTCAACGACTTTACTTCTGCTCCTTTTCTGGGGAAGATTTAGAGTGAATAAATAAGGCTTCCCTGGTGGTGCAGTGGTTGAGAGTCCGCCTGCCTTTGCAGGGGACACGAGTTCGTGCCCTGGTCCAGGAAAATCCCACATGCCTCGGAGTGGCTAGGCCCGTGAGCCATGGCCGCTGAGCCTGCGCATCTGGAGCCTGTGCTCCACGATTGGAGAGGCCACAACAGTGAGAGGCCCACGTATCGCAAAAAAAAAAAAAACAAAAGTACTTGTTATGCAGAGCTGGAAAGATGGCTGTAGAGAGAGAAGACACCTTTTAGCTAAGTCTGTGGACCAGTAGGATTGTGTCACAAATACGCTCCTGACAGTGCTCTTCCTGGAACTTCAATTACAGAGACAATGGGTGCATCTCCAGCACAACTGCTCTGTGTATTCCTGCATTGTTCTGTATGTTGTAACAAAGAAAATAAGTAGTTAGTGGCTGTTCGTGCTAAGTGCTTTAACTGCAATTTGGTCAACTTTTTTGAAATTTAATTGTTTCAGTGTCAATATAGTATTTTTTGGCAAACAATATGTTAGCAACTAAGGAGACTCTTACTTGATAGAATGGATGAGTCTACTCCAGGTTTTCCTTGTAACTGTGACTATTTTCTAATCCATGTGTGATCAGTCTTAAGATATTAAATATAAGATTCTTTTCATATATTTTATCATATTATTTGAAATGTAAGAAATCAGTTAATGTGACTGATAAGAAAATTGAAGGGTTTTTATTAAATATAGATTTTAAAATTTTGGCACTGTACATGTTTGTCTCTAAAAATTTCTACTTATATGCATAAATAATAATATATATTTTTTCATGGAAAATGTTTTATTTGCTCTGTTAAATCTAAATAGTTAAGAAATAAGGTAAACAAGAGATGCAGTATTAGTACTCTTACATGAATATGTACATGGCTAAAGACAGGAGATTTTTATTCCTTTAATATACAGTGTGAAATAGTTTTCATAATTCTTTGATGTCAGATTTGGAAAATACTGGTAATTATTTGATGGTCTCTTCTGCTGTGGGAATGTAACATACATTGTTTTATTGGTAGAAGTTGATATTAAGTTATAATTTCCTAATAGTTCATTTCACCCAGAGGAGTTTTGTGTGCCTTCAAAATGAAACTGTCTTACAAACTATCTTAAACATTGGGCTTTGAAATTCTGTAATCTGTGGTTTACACACAAAAATTATTCATAAAGCAACACACAGTTTCATGAGTAAGAGACAAAACTGCATCATGTAACAAGGTTACCCACTCTGAACAAAAGTTTGGTCCAGGCAAGGAGTATTCAAAATTGAACCTATAGAAGTGGCCTCTGTTTTCAAGGAACTTTTCTCTTCTGACTCAGATGGTTCAAGATTAATTCCACTAGTCTATCTTTTGATAATTTTTGGAATTAATTTTTAAAGGTTTTATATAACTTTGTGTTCTAAGAATTCATAAACTGGATATCCTAGTAATCTATACCTACTTAAAGAAATAACTCATATATATATGTTAACTTTACCAAGAAACAAAAGCAGTGACAACTGTGCCTGCACTTTTACAGGCTGACAAAACAACTGTTAGCAATGAAGAGGCAAAGGAAGAAAAATGTATGTTCTCAGTACACACACACACACACACACACACACACACACACACACAAAATGCTCCTAATAAAGTAACTTAAAAAGACAGCTCAATCTTTTCTTGTAGTACTTCTCGTTTAGTACTCAGATAATCAGCCTTGTGAAATAAATTTTTAGAGAGCAGATCGTGTGGATTAAATTGGCTCTAACCTTTAATATTGAGAGCAAGCTCAGAGGCTCAGAAAGCTAAAATGCCTTTAGAATTAGGCGCTAAATAAAAATAGATGTGAAGTGGCTGAGTATAACATAATAGGGAGTGTTGGGGCTTATAGGGGGCTTGGTGAAAAATGGAGTCTAAGAGTTGCTTAAATATATCAATATTCCTTTTAAAATTTTTGTTTTCTGTTGGCTAAAACAAAACATTTTGATTTGAAACCCTTTCTACATTGTTAAACCTAATGCTTTCCATTCCCTTTCTAAAGCATCAATATTTAAATAGCTTAAAGTTAGCTTAAATAGCTTAGATGTGACCAAAAAAAACTACCAATATTTTCTAGTTTTGAGATGGAAATCATTAATTAAGGGAGCAATTTCTCTTCGGAACTGTAGGATTTGACACCAAATCCAGAGCAAGTTTCATCAGAACAAGGCGTTTCTTCTATTGGGAATCACTTAGTTAAAGCATGCCTTATACTTTCAATTACCTAGACAAAAGAAAATGGAAGATAAGCTGTTATACCTAAATAATTAAAATTTAAAAAAAAAAGGAAGATCATAAGATCATATCAGAGACTGGCTTTTATATTTATAGGAAAGGAATATTTTCTTCCAATTAAGGAATTTGGAGTTTCATGTACCCCACAAGTGCCCACAGCCTTTCTGAAATCACAGAAAACCATGCCTCCTCAACCTGGCATTAAGAATTTTGTATTTGGAAATGTGTTATTTTAAAACCTTTTTGCCTATATGAAACAGGAAATATAAGACAGAAGAATCACTCATGCTACCAAACCTTTTGAAAAATAATACTGGAATCTCTTCTTGAATCATTAAGTGAATGCATTTATCCTAAAAAATAGATCATCTCTTTGCTATAGATTTTCATTTCCTTAGAAAATATAAAGATCAAAGCATTTCATTTTGTAAAGCATGCATTAATGACTACTATGGTTGTCAAAAAAGATTTTAAACCACTGTGTCCTTGCCCTTGACAACTTACAAAGAACCACTTTTTATGATGCGATTCTCCTAGGAATCTGTGATACAATCAGTAATTGATTTTGCTGAGAGATCTAATTGTTTGATAAAAGCATTATTTCATCCTTTAGAAGAGTAACCTTGGAGGAAGAGGTCTTGACTCTTCTTTTACAGTCCTGAAGAGATATGTCTCTAGATTGAATGGTACTGCTTGGTTGACTGTTTAGAATTAATTGATTGGTCAGTTCAGCCAAGTAGCCAATTTACCATATGTTCCCCCTTTCAGTTGAGTTGATTTTTGCTTGAGCAGACTGAAGAACTAAGCTTCAAGTAGATCAGAACCAGAGTTTACGTTTTCCCCGGGTGGAAGTAAATTGCTGAAAGCCTTAGAAGCTCTTGATCAGGATATTTTTCATAAAGGCGTATTTTAAGGGTGTGAAATCTCCCTTAAAAACCATCCGTGATTTAGCATATCCTAAAGTGAACTTCTCTTGACCTTCAGACCTACTCCTTCCACTATCTTTTACCATCCACAACTCCCTTGGTAGAACTGAGCTACGATCCTCTGCTCGAAAATACCATTGGTTCCCCATTGCTTGTGAGTCAGAGTCATTCTAGGATCTTTGAAATCTGGTGGTGATTTGCCTATCATCCACTAAGAAGCTGCTTTATGCACCTTCCTCAGCAGTCCATTTAGACTTCTTACTCTTCCCTGTAGTTTCCCTGCCTCCATGTCTTTGCTTACCTGGTTCAGCTGATGCAAATGCAGGTCTTCTGTGAATCATCCTGACAGTTAACTCAGTGCACACTCCTGATTTATATATTTGTAGAGCTTCTCCAGGCTACTCTCTGGGAGAACCTCTTTTCCTTGTCTTTTTTCCTTCTCTCTTTTCCCCCACTCTACCCCCAACCACAAGGTCACACCATAGCCCAGTATTTTTTTAAATGTAGGGATTCAGGGCTGCTGCCTATGTATACACCTGTGTGTTCACTAGGAAAATCTCAACTAATCTTGAACTTATTCATTATTTCTTCCCTACAGGGTTTAATATATTTTTTTCTGCATTGCTCAGAACCCTGTGGATATGTGTTAAGTGTTAAGTACACACATTATTAGCAACGCCAAAAAACTGCAGAGATGGAAATTCTCTGCTGCAAACTATGCAAGTTCTCAGGGATACTAGCCTTAACATAAATTGAGATGCAATTGTCATCACTGCTAAGATAACAAATCTACAGTGGTCGTTATCTTGGACATGAATAAACTAATTTCTCTGAATCGTTTATGCCTCTGGGACACAGTCTGGAGAACAGAGGAATATCGGACATCTACAGAGATCAGAAGTGTGTATACCACTCAGAAAAAACAAATGACTCTGTTTACTTGAATGCATCATGTGGCCTTGACTCAACATTCGATTAACTCCAAATATGCAAGTGTTCAGAGCCTTTGTGTTCAACTGCCTTTTTTTGTTGTTGTTTCTCAAAAGGGAAAATATTTGATTCTGCACAATGTTTTACTTATGCCCAAGGCCCAATCCTACCTGTTGAGTATATACTTAAACTTCTGCACCCAATGATTGAAATTATTTCCCTGTTGCCTTAGTGATCCACTATTAATTCTGTTTACAAGTGACTTAAGTAGGTTGAGAATGCAATTCTCTCTAAGATCTAATGCGTCAGACAAAACTGATCTCAGAATATTTAATAATCTGGATTTAAATCAGCTATTACTTAACATGAGACTGTATATAAGACAATGATATTTTTAGTGTCAAGTAAAAGGTCTCTAAGCTATTACATTAGGGTTAACTTAGTGGTCCAGAAAAGTTAGCTACTACTGAAAGAACTTGATCTAGGCAGAAGTCTCTCTTACTGTGGATACCATCACTTTGAAGCAGTAGAGAACTGAGCCTCTGAGCATTTGCTTATTAGGCATGCACTAAAAGGATAAATGAATTGTACTGAGTCGATAGGATTTTCTGTGACTTTTTTTTTTTTTAAAGAAGATGTTGGGGTAGGAGTTTATTGATTAATTAATTTATTTTTGCTGTGTTGGGTCTTCGTTTCTGTGCGAGGGCTTTCTCTAGTGTGGCAAGCGGGGGCCACTCTTCATCGCGGTGCGCGGGCCTCTCACTATCGCGGCCTCTCTTGCTGCGGAGCACAGGCTCCAGATGCGCAGGCTCCGAAGTTGTGGCTCACAGGCCTAGTTGCTCCGCGGCATGTGGGATCCTCCCAGACCAGGGCTCAAACCCGTGTCCCCTGCATTAGCAGGCAGATTCTCAACCACTGCGCCACCAGGGAAGCCCCCTTGTGTGACTTTTGAGAAGGCATGTTTCCAGTTATTCATAACTTCTAGTCTACCAGTCTCAGAATGTTTTCAGGCTTACATTAGGAGTTTTAGATATTCTGAGTTTGGGTAAACTGGACTTTGCATGGTGCACTGGGGAGCATTTTAATTTTTTCAACTTGATTTCTGCTTATTCCATATGTGTATCATTTTAGCTGAAAATTGTTGGGGAAATTTAATCCTGCAGTCATGAGATAGTGAAAGGGTTATGAAATTTAAAATTACCAGGCCATAAACAATTTTGAGAAGTTTAATTCTGAATTTTAAAAACCCCAAAGCATTATTTTGGTCTGTTTGACTTGTTGCATAGAAACAGAAGTTTGTTACCTGAGAAAATATCAACCTCCTCTGAATAAATAGTTTATATCAAAATCTATTTAGCCCTCAATAGCTGCTGTGTGTTGAGGCATCTTATCTTGTCAGTGGGTTGATTATCAGAGGAATGCCTCATGGTGTTTGGGTTAATTTAGGTTGCTTAGAAGGAAGAGTTCTTGACCACTTAGAAACAGTTTAAGAAATGAGGTATAAAAGTAAAAATGCATAGAGAATTGTAATACACTGTAGTAATATAAAGTATGATTATTTTAATGGACATTTTATGATTTTACTACACATGGTGCTTATATACTTTTCCATAGTTTACATTACCTTGGTAGAAAAAAAAATCTATATTCATGATCAGCATGAGCCTGGGAAGTTCTTATTTGCATAAAACATGGTACAGAACCAGAATTTATGTTTCAAAGTGTCAAAAACTGTAAATAAAAGCAATCACAGAGCTGTGGCAAATTTCACTAGTCATATATCTGCACACACAAAAATACTATTATGTGCATTAGAGGAGCTTCCAGTTTCCTCTGAGGTGTGACAGTAACATGCTGTCATCATTTTCTCACTTTCCACTCACACCTCCACCCTCAAGAATCTTGCTCATGTCTCTGCAGTGCTATCGAAATTGCTCTTGTTTTAGCTTCTGAAGATCTCTTCTTGCTCATTCACAGACGTTTGACTTCTCTGCAACATTTTACACAGAACCTCATCTTGAATCTCTTTCTTCTCGTGGCTTCACTAGAACGTATTCTCTTATGAAAATTGTCATATTCTTTTGGTCTGCCTCCTATCCCTTTAGTCATTCTTTTTCAGTCTCCATCAAGTCACCTTTTTCTATCCTTATTGTCATTAATGTTCGACCTTAAAGCCCTTTTCTTTTAGCCTTCTTGTCCATCTATGTACATTTTCTCTGAATGTTCTCCATCTTCTCCCATGGTATCATTACCATCCATATGCTGATCGCTCCCAAAGCTGACCTCTCTCCTTAGCTCAGACTTAGATGTCTGTAGTAAGCATCTAAGGGATTATCTGAAGACGATCCTTTTTTTAACTATATGTTGAAGTTGTGTGATTATGTGACCTTTCCATGTACCACAGCTAGTGTTTCCAGGGATGGGTGTTTGATCCAAGCTTGGACCATAAATTTGTGTCCTGAGATGTTTGGATTTGAGACTGGGAGTCAGGACAACCTCTCTTGGAGATCCAGGGCTGGAATCAGGGTGGTTGTCAGGTTGAATGCACCAGTGTCATATAAGGGCCCCATCAGTTCTTATTTGTTGTTAAATATTTTAGACGTCACCTCTAATTGTATGGTTCAAAGTGTGGGAGTTGCAGGCAACTGTGTGTACTCTCCTGTAGACCATATGTGTAGAGGCGGCCAGTCTGTAAGTCAGAGATTACGAAATTTATTCTATGTGAAATATATCTCAATAATAATGATTTTTTGAAAAGTTTTAAAAAATGAGAGATTTTAGAGAGAGGGGCAATCTGAGAAATGTCCAGTGTCCTGAAGGCGTTAGGTCTCTGAATCCTCTATTTGCTGAGGTAAAGTTACATCCCATCCCAATACATTTACAGTAGAGTCTGCTCTTTGTAAAAGCTAGCTTGATTGACATCTGTCACCTTCTACAAAACTGGTCCTAGTTAATAAAACATCCTGATGCCTACTGGATATTTCTACTTCTACGTCATGTACCTCTAATTCTCTCCTCAACCCGCACTGCACCTGTACTTCTAAGCCTGCTTCTCCTGCCATAGCCCAGTAAATAGCATCTTTACTTATTTAAACGACTGAGCTGGTTATTATTTTTGATTCTTCCTATAATGTCTGGCCCTCCCATCCAGTCAATCAAATCCTGTTATTTATCTGTCCATTTATTTCCATTGCTATTCTACCACATTAGTACCCCCTGCAATTTCTTTATATGATCACCTTGTAACTGGTTTTCTCCCTTCTAGCCCTGCCACCTTCCAATGAATTCTTACTCCAAAGAAGGCTCTTCTTTGGCTTCACGATATCTTTAGATTCATATTCAGAACTCTTGATGATCAGGTTCATGGCTGCTCTCCAGCTTTATCTCCTGCCCCCACCTTTGTTCATATGGATCATATGGTTCAATATTCATGAATCACACTAAAATGCAGATAGTTCCTCTATACTAATCCCTCTTTCTGAAATGACTTCCCTTCCTTTATCACTATCAGAGCACCCTGAACTATAATTGACTCCTTACCACTAGTCTGTAAGCTCCTTGAAGCCAGGGATAATGTTCTGCAATTGCAGTGCTATTGTGTCTTAACACAGTGCCTGTCTTATGGTAGGCATTATATAAATATCTATTGAACAAATGTATGTGTTAGAAGAGTGAAATGCTGCTGGATACAAGTACAGAACATGGAAGTAGAGATTTGAACTTGTAAGTCAAAGACAAAATCCTTTTCCATGAACTGAATATAGGGAGGAAGCAAGACTGTAACTCTGGGTTCTGTGTTTTGTGAATTATCACTTAGCAATCTTAATAATCTTGAACACGCAGCTCTTCACGCACTAGTTCATGTTCATCTCTCGAGACAGGCATTGATTCTTTGACATGTAGCTAGTCAGGTAGAATAGATTTTACTGTCTACAGCTGGTGGCATTTTTCTCTGTGCCTTCAGTTCTTAGTTCCTTGACTTTTTTTTAGATATTGCTGCTTTGATTTTTCCCAGACACTGCAGTATGAGGACTATTAGATTATTAATGGCCACAGCTGTGCACATCCTAGAAAAATTAACTGCTTAATTGCATGAATATGAGCCTCTCGAGGCTTAGTGCTTGGTTCATATTGGGGTGATTGGATGGACTGGATGATAATATAAATGTGGTAGGTCATTACAGGTTTATTGTACTATTGTGCTTGATTTCAAACTACTCAGGCTTAAAAATAGGAGGGTTCAGAGAGATGTTTGAAAGCAGATGGTTAGAATTGTAGAAAATCCCAACTCTTGATAAGGCTCATGAGTCTTTGGTTCTACCAGTTGCATAGAGTGAGTAATAAATTTGTAACTGAGATGTGAGTTGGTGTCATCTTGCCTCTTAGGATTTAGGCAAGACTAGCTCATCTCCTCATTTTTTGTCTTGTGGAAAGTCTTCTGCTTTTTCAAAGACTTCTGTAACTTCCAAAAGGCTTATGCTTTGATGATCACCTGACTCCAGTGTCCTGCCTCTACTGACTTTTTTTTTTAAACATCTTTATTGGAGTATAATTGCTTTACAATGGTGTGTTAGTTTCTGCTTTATAACAAAGTGAATCAGTTATACATATACATATGTTCCCATATCTCTTCCCTCTTGTACCTCCCTCCCTCCTACCCTCCTTATTCCATCCTTCTAGGTGGTCACACAGCACCGAGCTGATCTCCCTGTGCTATGTGGCTGCTTCCCACTAGCTATCTACTGACTTCTTGTCATTAGCTCTATCTTATAGTTGTTCCTTTAACTCTGATCTGCCATTGTTGCCACTGACCCTATTTGACACATAACACCTTCTTGGTACCTTATCGAGGCAACCAGATACTAGAGATTTGTACATAGTAGAACTAAGTTATTGAAAGTGTATTGTTGGAAGTTAGTCATCCTTGATCTTAATTCACTGTGGGGCATTCTCACTGGCCACACTGCCTGCTGAGGGTCCCACTTCTATCATTCTTCTGGATTGCCTCTGGGAATTCAGAATTCTCACTCAATTGTACAGCACAACTCAGCTCTCTTCAGTCTCCCTTCCCCTAATCTACCTCCTTTGCATATCTGAAAACCTTCTAGTTATTCAGGAAAAGAAAAAGACATGGACTCATTTAGAAACACAAAGAATGTCCTGCCATTTCATTTTTTATTTATCAGGATTCTTGCTCTTTAGAACCATTGTGGATTAAAATCATCCTTTCTTCTGTCTCTTACATAGCACATATATTTCAAGGTGAGTATAGAGAAGGGAGTTTGTCGGCAGAGAAGTGGGAACTTTTCAAAAGTTAGGTCTCTCAATATCTCTGGGGGGTTTTAAATGAGATGTCACAGGCTTTATCCCTGCTGATCCTTAAAGAGCAGAAGAAGCAATGTGACTTCATTATAAATCCTTTCACTCTGCAAATTAGAATCAATTGAGAGACAAAACTTTTTTTCCTATGGTATTCACCTTCTTCAGCAAGGCCGGATGGCACATAAAAAAGCTTGTTTGTTTTATCTTTATGCCAGTTTCTTGGTGAGGCCTTTTCTGATGTGAAGAATTCAGGCAAGGGCCAAAGAGAATGAGGCATGTAACCAACAAACACTCAAATACATTTATATCTATGGAAAGATTGTTAATGCCTGTCTAGCTGCCTAATGTTGGTTTAACTCCCTCTCTTCTTTAGGGTGATCACTTTTCTCTATTATCATCTCACTTTGAGGGAAATTTGCTCATTTAGCTAAGATTTAACAATGTAGTAATTTTTAAGCTTTTGCTAGGGGTTACCAACCGAATGACTTACTAAGGACGGGAAGATAACACAAATAAAAAAAGGAGTTGGGTGTACATAGAGAACAGACATAAATAGGCGAGCTCCTGGCATGTCTAGAAAAGGCAAGAATAGGTGCTGAGCAAATGCCAAATGCTGAGTGTAGCACACAGGCTGGGAACACTGTGCTTTCCTTTGCATGTTGAAACCCAGACTCGGTTGCTCAGTTCAATCAAAGAGTCACCTTTTAAAATGCATTATCTATTAATAAAAACAAACAAATAAACAAAATATGCTGTAATATCAACACTGTGAGTTTCAAGCAGCACAGAGGGATGGTAGAATCTGACCTGAGGGTCAGGACTGTTTGAACTTCACTTGTTCAAACTTTGGAACTTCTGTAGGTACTCTGTTTTTCTTTCCCTCCTTTTATTTATAACTTCCTTCTCCAATAGTGAGAAACCTTACTCCCATTTTCTTTGATATATTTACTCATTTGTTCTAGCCTAGAATGCACAGAATGTAGTTTCTGAATTACTAACCCAGATTGGAAAAGCAAAACTTTGCATGCACACATGTACGCATTATCAGGATACAGACCATTTCCCTCACTCCAGAAAGATCCACTATGCTTATCCTCTATAACTATATTATTTCTTGGTATATTTCAGCATACTTCCTTTCTCAAGGTTCTTTGGATCTGGGTAATACACAAAAGTGCACTGATGTGCTTCCATTGAGCTATTGCAGGAGTTTAGATCAGAAGAATCTTCAAAATTAAGGGACATTTTATAAAATACCTGACCAGCACTCCTTAAAACTGTTGTGATGATGAAAAATAAGGAAAGTCTGAAAATTTTTGAATAATTTTACTATAATTTATTAAATTGTATTAAATTATTCAAAACATTGAGTACATAAAAAACCCATGTAGATTTTGGAGGTTAAGAAACCAGGATCTGATTAAGACACATCTGAGGTCAAAGATCAGCTCTATCTAAGACTCTTGTAAACAGAATTGGGGCTGATTCTGACCAAAGTCATAATCATCTGCTTTCTAATAGCTCTGCATCCTTTTAAGTAGGAATAGCAGTTTTAAGTCAAGCATGGCAGAGCGTGGACAGGCTGGGACTATCTTGAACATATTAACCTCTCTGAGCCTTTGCTTTCACATCTGTGAAATACAATAGTAATCCTTATTTCGTAGGAAATTTGGGGACTAAATGGAGAAAATCCATGTAGAATGTTTAGCCAAGAACTGGTTACATAGCAACTGTTCAATAAATGGTAGCCAACATTATTATTATTGGTTAGAAGGTGTCACATGTGTCACATACACATCTTTATCCTAGGATTTATCACAGTTTATTATTTAATTGCCCATCTCCTTCAGTAACCTATGACCTTCTTAGGGCCAAGTTTGCTTTCTTGTTCACCATTGTCTCTCTCTAACTAGCAAGACTGCAAATAATAAATACATAATGAAAGTTTGTAAGTAAACGTTTTTTCTATGAAATGAAAACCTCTCACAAATTACTTTTCTGGAATGTTTTGTCATTATAACTATTCTCTCTGATTGTGACATCTCTGCAGTATAATGGTATATGTGGGCCATTCAAATCTGCAGTATTTTGATCTCCCGTAGATATAAATGCAGCTATGCTGTGTATTGGGAGATACTTTCATAGGCTCTGGAGGCAGCTTCCTGACCCCACATAAGTATCATTTGCATATTAATTTTTTGGTGCAGGATGATTCTGCTTCTGCCTTCTTAATGACAAAGGTCATTTGGGCTCTAGTACTAGGGACGTTTTAAAGTTACTGTGCCTTCCTTCAGAGTTTAGGCTTGAAAACATTAAAACATATGGTGGTACCTGGAGAGTAATTAATTTACCTTTGGTGAAATAATCGCTTTTCTTAAAAATAAATAAATACCTCTTTTTTCCAAGAGGTAATTGTTTAGTAAATTGAGCAATGAACTGAGCTGCCCTTGGCCAGGATTTAGGGGAAAAGGAGAAACCTTCAGTGATTCTGCTCATGTCTGGTTGTGTGAATTTGAGAGCCTCACTTTCTTCGGTGTTTGGGAAGATTAAATAAAGCAGCATTTTTAAGCCCTTAGCACGTGCCTGATGCAGAGTAAGGCTTTAGAAGTTAGCGAATATAATTCTTAGAAGTAGAAAGGGGACATTATTAATTGATCTCACTGACTTTGTATAGACACTGAGAGTCTTATCGGAGTAGTACATATAAAGTACCAAAAGGTTCTGATATACAGGCTCCATTTGCACAGGTGGTATTTTAAAAATTAATTATTGATTAATGACCAAATTATTCTCCTTTTTCATGTTATAGTAAATCAATTGTGAAATAGTTGAATTTTCCTCTTCTTTTTGGACATTAATGTACAGCATGTCGCTGACTAACAGATGTCATCAAATGCAATCTTACCAGGAGCCTATGTTTTAATATTCAGAGAAAGTTCTTAATATATTTTTAAAGGCTTACTGAAATAAAACTTTCCATGTGTTTATATTTCAAATTTTCCATATTCCCCAACTTTGAACTTCCAGCAAGTCTTTGATATCAGGTATTCTGTGAAATGATAACATCTTTTGTTTTGTTTTGTATGTAGCTGTTTGCCATTTGGATTTTCACAGTTATTTAAAGAAATGTAATCTGATGATACTGGGTAGAAAGTTATTACATGAACATTCTCTTGAAATTCTTCTGGGTTAAGCTTCTGCCAGGGGCTTATTTATTGGGTAGAAATTATCATAGTATCCATATTTTAGCATAACAGGAGATGTATTTTAATATTTCATTCAAGACAAGAAGTGATTATTTCTGCCAAAAATGTGCTTTAATCTCACTTTCCCTCTCCACAGTGTGGAGAAGAGTACTGACCCCCACAGAGAGAGTGCACTGGTAAAGTGACTACAGCTAAATGCAGATACTGCTCAGTAGAGATTGACCAGGGCTACAGGAACAGCAGCGCTAATTTGCCTGTTGCAGAGCATCAGAGGGGAAAAAATGCATTCTTTCGAAATTGTTTGACAAAGACTGTTTAAAAATTTGCTCAGTCAAGTATATAAGGAAGCCAGACTTAAGGAGCCAGAACCAAGAAGCAGAGCTTCCAGTACAGATCATTACTGGTACTTCTAGTACTGTATAGTGTCAACCTGCGACACAGAGGAGAGGACCCAGGATGAAGCCAACTTACATCTTTCAGCTCATTGATTAAGGCATATCTTCCCTAGGAGGGTGAATTGGAGGTTGATGTCAGATCTCGTTGAATATCCTTTAGAGTTCATTTGTATATTGGTTTGGAGAGCAAACTGAGTCCAATGCTTTTTCTTTTTCTAAGTAATTCTCAACACATAGCAAATCAATATCATTTGTTATCTAATAAAGTTCTGAATCAAGGAGCCCTTTCAGATATTGTTTTATAAGGGTAACTAATACCTTGACTAAAGAAAACGTGTAGAAAATAGTCAAAACTCAATTGTTTGTTTGTTTTAATTTCTTCTGCTTCTTTACAATGTATTCAGTGAGGAAAGTCTTGCTGGGCTTCTGGATGAGAGTTTAGGCAATTCCAGCACTTTTCTGAATATTCTTAGATAATATAAAATCCTGTAATCAGTTTAATATGGAAAACACAGCCATGGTTTAGGAGCTAGAGTTTCTAATTGACTCTGAAAATTGAATTTTTCTGCCAGTTTTTTCTTGGTCAGTTAAAATTGCCAGTTTAACATCATAGGTTACATGTAGGTATCTGGAAATTATGAATCCTACCTACCTGTCAAAACCGTGGTGCTAAAGCAGATAAAACCAGGTAACAGGAGTCCCTACAGAATTCTGTTTTCAAGAGGCCTTTTTCTTGGTGTTGTACATATTATAATTTTCAAAGGAGCTGCTCTTCTGTGGTGCTTGTCTGGACTTAGCAGTGCAGCGCTGGAACTCTGGCTATAGACGGCCTGCTGCTCATGGCAATCTGTGCTCTTCTTGTCCCAGGTGGATGCACTCTTACCCTAAACTTTTTCCTTCAGTGAGCCTCTCCCCCAGTAAACTACAGCTCCTGGCTGCTGCAGCAGAAACATTGTGCCTCCCTTCCCAGGTTCCTCTGTGTCTCAGCCTGCCTCAAGGCTGGGTAATACTAATTTATGGTTGTACAGGAAACTCAGCAGGCCCTTGCTGGCTCTGGAGCAGTTGGAGGAAGACAGCAAAAACCGCCACTACCTGCCAAGCTTTCTTTCTTCCTTGTTGACAGGGAAACAAGGAGCAGTTTCCTATGAAGAGAGGCACCACAGGGGAAAGCGCTCATGGAAAGTAGAAGAATTGTGTCTACATTGAGGTGTTGGGGAGTGCTCTTAAGTAGCTTGACTTATTCCTAATCTCAACATCAGGCTTAAAATATGAAAATCTATAATGAAACAGCTAAGAATTGCTCTCCACTGTCAAATTTAGCAGACTTGCTTTCTTTCCACGTGTATAAACTTATGTTGCCATTTAAAAATATGTGTTGGTAAGCTGGGACGAAGTGAGAGAGTGGCATGGACTTATATATACTACCAAATGTAAAATAGATAGCTAGTGGGAAGCAGCCGCATAGCACAGGGAGATCAGCTCGGTGCTTTGTGACCACCTAGAGGGGTGGGATAGGGAGGGTAGGAGGGAGATGCAAGAGGCAAGAGATATGGGGATGTATGTGTATATATAGCTGATTCACTTTGTTATAAAGCAGAAACTAACACACCATTGTAAAGCAATTATACTCCAATAAAGATGTTAAAAAAAAACTACATTAAAAAAAAATGTGTTATCACAGCATCAACATTCTTAGGTATTCTTAGGCCTTTGGAAATCTCACCACCTCCCATCTCTCTTGGAGGTTTCCTACCAAAATTCTACAAGTGTGAGAAACAATACCCAAATCCAGACAAAGTTCTCTCTTGGGTCAGCTGACATTGCTTACTTAAGCTCAAGCATTCCATAACTTTTGCCCAAATCTGCATAGCAAGCCATTCTCAGATACATTTATCCCATGCCAGCAGGAGTGTAAAAGAGAAAGATAATCAGAATTTATCAAATTGCAAAGCAGAGTTAACTAGGTCACTTCTAAAACCTGGTCCAATGAAAGTTCTATGTTTTGACCATTAATATTTCCAACTCCCTTCACTGAGGTAGAGCAAGGGTATTTTACTATAGATAGGAGAGGATATAAGGGGAAAAGTATGAGAAGGAAAATAATTGTCTCCCTTCACAATTATTAATGCTGTTTCCCAAAATCTGAGTGCTGAAGTCCCCTGGAGTCACAGAATATCACTCGCTAGAGATTTCACCTGCTGAGGCAGAAAGATTAATTCTTACTATCAGAGATAGTGTCATGGTGTAATGTGGAGAACCAGCTTTGGATTTAGTCAGGCCATGGCATGAAACCCTCTCAACCGCTGTACCTAAGGGGCTTAGTAAAATTTCTTAATCTCTCAAGAGTCTCAGGTTCCTCTGTAGACTGAAGCAGGGGTAATATTTGGTAGAGTTGAATTGGTAATTACATGATGTGGTAATGCATGAAAATTCATGTAAAATGTGTGTCATGGGTAGTAACTCCATCCATGATAACATTATAACTAACTTTTTAATAGATGTTGGAATGCACAGCCTTCATGTTCCCAGTTGCTGTGCTACTTCCAGGCTCATGCCTTTCCTTCTCATACCATTTGGCAGATTTCCTATTATGAGATTTGGTTCTAGTTAGCCCTCCCTCTGCCTTCCTGGAAACTAATTTTTTCCCCTTCTTATACAGACTCATCATTTCTCTCCTTCCTTTCATGCAGGGAGAGTCTGCACAATAGCTGTGGACTGAGGACAGAACCTTAGGGAACCATAATGTTTAAGAGGTAGAGGAAAAACATCTCATGAGGGATTCACAGAAGGACCAAGAAGTAAGAAGATATCTAGAAAACAAAACCAAAGAAAACCAACAGAGCAGAGTTTTAAGGAGGCTGTAATAAAGAGCAAAATATATCCTAAAGGTCTAGAACGAGGACTCAAAGAAAACTGTTCACTCAGACCTATAGATTCTTTCCTGCCCGAGCCTTCTGAGACTAGTCACACATTTATGTGCCAGCCGGCTGGGGCCAGAGGAGTCCTTTTCACAGCAGAGACTGCATCTAAACAGTCCCCTGAGATGAGACTGAAGTGAGCACAGTGAGGGTAATGGCTCAGCCTTTGTAGACTGAGCAATGGAATATTGGTATCCAGTAGTATTTAAGATTTGACTGTTTGTAGCACTTGTAGGATGGCGTGGGCAATGCCAGTAGAAAGCCTTCTCTCTATGGGGGAAAGCAAATCCGTGCAAAAAGTTCACCAGGGCCCAGGATTTTATAGGTCCCAGAGCTCATGGAGATCCACTCAGTAAGGTACGCTGTTAAGAGGGAAGTAGGTTACTTTTCTACTTTTTAACTTGTTCAGTAAAGACTTTAAGTTCAAACCCATTTATCCTTCTCTGAAGAAGATCATGGACTCCAGTAATCCTAAACCAGTGCCTCAGGTGAAGCATCTATCTTCCATACAGGTTTATAAAATTGAATTTGGGCATGCATTCTGCCTTTTAGGTTGTAGTCTCCACCAATCTCTACCCACTTTGCATTACTCATTGATGGCCCCTATAAGCATTTAATCAATTTACAAAGCTTGAGCTAGTCAAATCATGTGGTACACCTTTGCTTCAGCAAGCTGCAAATGAGGTCTTTTCTTACACACTTCAAGGCTCCCTCAGATATTCATTTTAACCTGATTTCACCCGGATAAAATTTTGGAGGGTAAGAATGTTGCCCTTACAAATTGTGATCGACCTTAGGTGAATACATCCTCCCTCTAGGGAGCATCACATAGAGGAGTTATAGTGCTTCCTTCTCTTAGGCAAAAACGTATCTGAATACCAAATATTTTTGTATGAAAACATGTTGGCACAAGAATCTCTTCTGTTTTAACAGGAATCTTGCCTTGCACTTTTTATGCTGTT
Organism: Aethalodelphis obliquidens; assembly: GCF_003676395.1. Taxonomy (NCBI): domain Eukaryota; kingdom Metazoa; phylum Chordata; class Mammalia; order Artiodactyla; family Delphinidae; genus Aethalodelphis; species Aethalodelphis obliquidens. The sequence goes on from NW_020838011.1 coordinate 623,095, forward strand.
TTCTTTCTGTTCCCCTTTCTCATAAATGCCATGGTAAAGTGCGTCTGACTATTTCTTCACATTCAGTTATGAAATGGTTTTCTTGACCTATTGCTTTTTATAGGAGGCAGCGCTTATGACCCAGTTTTGATTTACACAGAGTCATCGGAAAATGGAGCAGAACTTCAGTGTCTTTATTTGTTAAGCAGTGAACCATGCCACACACGCTGTTTGCAGCCAGGGGTAGAGGCTAGGAAAGCCTCAGTAGAGGCATCCCCGGGCCTTCCTTCTATGAAACAGGATGAGAGAGGAACTAGGCCTATTTCTCCAGGGACCAGACTTCAAGTAATGCAGCAGCTCTATGCTGGGGCGGGGTGGTGCTGACTCACACTGTTACTTAAAGACGGCAATTCCTTGTGCAGGAAGATGAAAACAGTCAAGGTGGAAACATGAGGCTCTTTTGCTTTTCCCCCAAAAGACATCAACGGCTACAATTTATACATAAATTTCAGTGTTAGCATGGTGCCTGCCACATAGAAAGTTTGTGAATAAATGGACTTATTTCTGATGTTTTCATTGAGGAGATTCAATATATGAAGGAGGGGTGAGATGTGATGTCAAAAAGGATCTCTCTTTTACCGAAAGAAAACCAATTCTAACGAAGTTACTGGGTAGTGGATCAGGAACTCTGGAAACATGACATGAGACTCAGAAAACACAAATGTTTCTGCAAATATCTTCCTTTCCCAACCAGACTGGCTTTAGTAAATCCCTACAGAGATATATTTAAATTTGCTGTCAGCTTCCTTCCCATTAGACCCGTGATTTTTGTTAATAAAAACATGAAAATATATAGTTTGCCAAATTATATATAGAAATGTTCATATTCTTTATTTGTTTAATGTTAGTTACTTGAGTTTTCAAATAATTTTGTCAACCTGTTACATATAAGACAAATTACTTCCCCTGGCTATTAACATTTTCCCCTGTAATACAGAGATGCATGTTAGTCAGCCATCTTACCTGATTAGTTTGTAATTTTAACATCTTTGCATGTACATTTGATATTTCAGTAATCATGATCCAATATGGGTGAGCTGTATAAGACACCAACTTGGATCCTGAATTGCTTTTTTCATGCTGTTAAGTCAATCTTGCTGCTAGTAACTGGTCTCTTTCTAATATCTTACTTTTCTTTTCTTCCTCCTTCTTTCCTTCTCTTCCTGTTCCTCCTCTTCTTCCTTCTTCTTCCTCTCTCACCTACTTTCTGCTTCTTCTCCTTCTCTCCTCCTTCTTCCACTTCCTCCTCCTCCTTCTCTCCTGCTTCTGCTTTCCCCCCCGAAATTGTTGATGCTTTGTTTAAATTGTCTAGATCCGTGGGAACCTCATACATCTTAGAAATTGTGCGTTCATTGATAAGGAAATGCATATGACAAATCTACTGTGCTCTTAGGTAAGTGCTACTGTGATCCATCTATCTTCCTCGTGTAGATACCACTGGGGAAATAACACTCCTGCAGACAAAAAACACCTCTGTAGCATTATAGATGAGAAAGAGAGAGAAGACAATTTATTATAGAGGAAGCATTAGCTGAGTTACATGCATGTAAGATAGCATAAAAGTGACTACAAAGTCTGCACAAAACTTCTCTTTTCTCCTTGAGAGATAAATGGATGCCTCTTGTGAGTGTTTCCTGTAAAACTTCTGAGAGAGTTGGTTTTGGAGGTACATGTTTATAGTTTCAAAGGTCTAAAGGCCTGTGACCTCACACTGTGAAATCAAGAGATAGGGCCTCTTATTGAATCCATTGTATTTTCAAGGAGCACTATAAGGCAGCTGCTTTTCTCCTCCAAGAAAATGTTATCATTTTAACCTTCTATTGCCCAAGTTAGGCTTGCAAGGTGCTTTTTTAAGTGACTTCCATTAGTCACCAAGGTAAACCTTGGTAAAAGTGGGATGATTTAGAGAATGCCCACAAACTGCATGCTGCAAGTTTCAACTAATTAGCTGTGATGGTGTGTGTCTGCATGATGATGTGGCTTTCAGAGATTTAGATTGAGATTTATTCTGATAACATTTTAAGAAGAAAGATTACTACAATGTCAGGTTGGTGTGTATAGATTCATCTAGTTGTTTACCTACTGAAGTTTTCTTGGCAGAAGTTTACCTCTTGCCATTCTTGTAGTACGAGTTTTATACATATCATTGACTACACCAGTGATTACCTTTCTGTTAAGTCTCAGGAAGCTCAGGGCCTTGTCAGTGTGCCAGGATTTATCTTGGAATATTTAGGCCAAATGATCTAATCTAAATTCTTCAAAAGAAGAAAGGTATAGGAATGGTCATATGTGATTACTTTACAGGTTGAGTCTTTCTTTGGCTTACAAATACTAATCAGAAAATCAAAAAAAGTTACTAGCGTTCATCATTCATTCATTTTGTAAGATGTTGTAATGATGGGGAACAAAAGTGAAATATAATCAATCCCTATTTCAAAAAAGCTTATAATTTAATAGTGAATATGTTCCATGTAGAAATAAGTATAATATAAGAAAGTTTGTCAAAGGTCAGTGACTCAGTAGTGCTACATGAGTGGTCAGATGGTGAAAAGATGACATTTGCCTGGACATTGAGAAAGCCTTTGTGGAGAAGGACGCATATGGACACTGGTCTCTGTAGGTGATGACAGCGGGTATGGAAGGACTCACAAGGACGCAGTCAGGGAATGGCACAAAGTCCTTTTGGCTGGAGCACATTCAGGGTACCCTGGAAGATGAGACTGAAGATGTATTTTAGAGCTGTGTTATGAAGAGTCATAGGCTAGACTAAGATGAAATATCATTTATCAGTGTCATTTCTAAAGAAAGGCAGTGAGAAGGGCATGGCCTTTAGAGTTATAAAGTCCTAGGTTCGAATTTTATTTCTTTCATTTTCTATCTATGGAGTCTTGAGCAATTACTGTTTTACAGCTTCTTCATCTTTAAAATTGGGGTAAAAATGCTTACCTCGCATCTTACTTTAAAGTTTACAAATTATAGCAATTTAGAAAACACTGCTTAAAATATGTTATGATATTTAGATGTTATCTATTTGAGGCTTCCTCCATGTACAGATTCATCCCTGTGTTTTATCTGAGAGGGCAGAGCTTGTCTGATTTACTGATTTGAGAGTGAATCATATAGAGATTAGCACTTAGCAGAGATCACTTAACGGTATCTGTTAGGAAACGAAATTACTTTTGAGTTGTTTCCCAATTCCAGCTAACATCTTACATTTTGGTCGAGGATATTTCATTCTGTTGCTTAATACTGCTCTTACAATGCCTCAACTAATTTTACTTCTCACTGTTAATCCCAATGTGGTATTACTTTTACTTTTTGTTTTTCCTACAAGTAGCTGTTTGAATGAGTTGACTTTGGAGCTTGTCCAATTCCTTTATTTACCTCTTAATCCTTTCATGTCACTCTGGAAGTACTGCTTCAAGATGAGTCCCTGCAGAGATGGCATTTCAGGCAGCCTATAAGGATCAGCTTTTGGGTTTTTTTTGTTTTTTGTTTTTTTTTTTCCAGCACGTAAACCCAATTTGGGGAATTATCACCTCATGCATAAGGATGATAGTTCTGGAAATGTCAGTCAGAAAAGCATGTGGAATAGTCCAGCTCCCTTTTACAAATAGTTTGGTGGGGAGCAAAACATCAACTCCATCAACTAGTCAGTGGGCAGACAGACCTTTGGAAATGTCTGCAAAACCCTCTGCTACCTGCTAATCTTCTCTCTGTAATTTCACTGACATAAGCAATAAACCTTGTAATTATATTGCAGTAATCAGGAATACTGAGAATAATGGAATATCAATCACAGCACTCATATGGAAAACCAGTGAGATCCAGAGCCTAGTTTTGGCATCACTTGTAGTTTTACTTATAACTTAACTAAAAGGAGCCAGTGGATGCAAGCTGGCTGAATCACATGTAGCTCAACTATTTCTCTGACTATCTCAAATATGCTTTTCAAAATGCATCATTCATTAAGTTAAATTTCTTGTGCCATTGTTTGAGCCTGTGCAGTTTCCTTCATTTAGAGTTTATAACAGCAATAACATCTTCGGCACGGGGCATTTCCTGAGGATTAATGGCCAGCTGGGGTTAATGGCTGAAGGTAGAGCCAAAGACCATCAATTCCTTCCCTCCAGTCATTAATTCTTAGGAGATGACCTGTCCTTTCATCATTATCACTTGAGTCTGACCTTTATATGAAGTGATGTGGCACCATAGGAATTAATCCTGTCATGGGGGCTGCAAAAGATGCTCCTGCCAAGCTGGGAGATTTTTTCAACTAAATTTGCTTTTAGGACGACTGCCATTTACCTACCAAATCACAAGTCATGCTCTATTTCTGTTTCTCCAATAAGTAGTTTTTCTAGAATCAGTCATTTCCTTTTTCCTAGCTTCTAATGAGTGGTCAGAACTGAGATTTCCCTATTGATTGTTTGAGACTTCCCTATTGATTGTTTCTTTTTAAAATGTTCATCTCTGCCAGGCAGCTCTTTTTTTGGAGAAGTGTCTCATGACATTACGTTTCCATCATTGTGTAGGAACTATTACATGTTCTCCTCAGAACTCTTAATTCAAATGTGCACAAAGAGCCTTCCTGCGGGGTCTGTGTGTGTGTTTGTCTGGGCTGAAGAGGCAAAGGGAGTGATCTGTGAGGAATTAAGGGATATGAAACGTGAACCATGCATCCACAAAAAGCTCAAGAAAGATTTTCTTTTTTGCAGGGACAAGGAGGCTTCTTTTTAATCAGCTCTTTATTATTGTCTCCCTAATTATCATGTTCACTGAAGATTTTCATTCTTGTATTTTCCCTTGAAAGAATAATAATGGTTAAATTGTTTAATAATGTTGCTTTGTCTTTTATCTGGTCTCTCACCCAAGAATCTCCAGGTGCTTTGCAAAGATTAATTACGATTCACAAGGATCACAAAAGGGATCTTAATTTAAAGCATTTTGAGAGTTGTGAGGCCTCAATAAATTAAGGAAATAGAAGTAGAAACCTGAAGTTGGGGTTCATTTGTTTGACTGTAGGAGAAAGAGATTTCCTTCTTAATAATCCTGTGACATATTTTGCCCCAGAATTAGGGTAAAGGCTGTAAGGCTAGATTCATGAAAGTGAATTAACTTCTCTTAAGCACTATGAATTAACTTTTCCTACGCACTCTACCAGTGCTACTTATTACTGGGGGAACAGTGCTGCCTATTTAGAGCAGTGCATTAATCAGGATTCTCTGGGTCAAAAGTGACCCAACTAATAGTGGCCTAAAAAGAAAAAAAAATAGCTGAAAAATTGAGCCATTGTCTGCCCTCAGTTAGACTCAATGGCTCAAATATGTCCATGAACATTCTACCTCTTGGCTCTGCTTTGCTGGGTGGACTTCAGTTTTAGGCTGGCTTTCCCCAGCAGCCTCAGACTTACATCCTACAAGTTGAACAACCCTAGTTAGAAGAGTTTTTCTTTCCCAAGAATTCCAGCCCAAAGATTTAAAAGTCAGCCTGACTTCAATCATGTGATCACCCTGAACCAATTTGTGTGTCTGTGTCAATATATGTTGATTAGCTGGGCTCGTTCATGGAACTGTCCTTGAAGCTGAGGATAGAATCAACCATATTTAAACTGGATGGACTGATCTGGTGGGTAAGGATGGTTCCCAAAAGGAAAATCAAGAAGTGATTTCAAGAAGAAGGAGGAATGGGTGTTGCAGAGGCAGAAACAACAGGTGTCCACAGAAGGTAGCGTGCTTTCTCCATTCATATTTGCTTCCAGCACAGGTAATTGAAGCCCTCAGAGATAAAACTCAAGATCTCTGACTTTATTACTATAATTTTTCATTTAACATACCACTTTCCAAAGCATGCACTCTGAAAACTAGTCTCAAGCTATTTCTTGAAAAAAAGTACATAATGATTACATAAATTTAAGAAACACAGAAAATTATAACCATCCTTGGATGTATATTAGTATTAAATAAAGTCAGTGTGCCCTTATCATACATACAGATTTTACTGTATTTACACAGTCAACAAACTCCTTGTTCATTCACATGTGTATATATATTGTATATGTGTTTGTGTGTGTGTTTGCTTCCAAAATTTGTATTGTCAGAGATCAGAAATGTGATATAAGGTGTGGCGGTCTCTTGAGGCAGAATGGTGCTAGAAGAGAGAAGACAGGGCCATTAAATGAAGGTGGACTGAGGCTTTTGGGGAACTGCAGAAACTAACATTGGAGGTTCATTTGGCTATGCCAGGAAATGTCCACAGAAAGTTACACTTCCTAAAATTATTATCACTGGATTTCCCGTTAGGAGAGCACAGAGTGGCAAAGAAACTGCTCATCAGTCTATGGTTGTCTGTCAGGAAAGAATGTGCCCAGTACTGTGAGCTGTGAAAAAAATCTGTCTGACAAGACCTCAGGTATTTTTCAAGGTCCTAATTCCAGGGAATTGTATTAGCATGAAGAGTAGCAGGACCCTCTGCTACGGGTAAGAAGTCCAGGGCTTCAGATCGGGGACTAGACCTGGAGGACAGAGTTAGGGGACAGAAGTTGTGAATAGAGACTGAGGAAGAAGCCAAGAATAAAACTACTGGTGGTGTATGTTCAGGGTGTATATATGAGGAGATACTCATGAGAATGTGTGCCTCTCTGGGAATCTAACCTGGTACAAGGGTGGAACTGAGAACATGTTGAAAATATTACCATAACATAGTAGATAAACTTTGGAACAAGAAACACTGAGTGTGAATCTCAAATTGCAGAAATTACAAACTGGGCAAGTTGTTTAATTATGTGAAAACTTGGTCTCATCTGTAGTGAAAATAATATTATTTTTTGGAGGGTAGTTGTAAATATAGTAGGTACAACATTTCACCATTACAATATATGGTATGCAAAAAACATCTTATTCTTTATTTCTTTGTGACTGAAATAACTGAAAAGCTTGTATTACTACTCATAAGTGAGCAAGATAATCAATGTTATCAATTCACAATAACTCAGCCACTTGTTTAAAACAATCTATTTTGAGTAAACATTCAGGGCAACAAAAGATCTCCCCCCGCCCTTGTCTCTTTTTACCATCTCCACAAGTGATTCTATATTTGAGAGAAACATATACTGTGAAGGCATGCTGTTGATGGGAAGAGAAAAGTCTGGTTGGTAGCCTTTCTGGTTTCTGGCCTTGCTGGCATCTCTTGAGGTGTAACTTGTCCCACCAGGTGTCAGGTGTTGCCTTCTGGGCTTACGTGTTTGCCTCTAATGTCTTTGGACATTCCATAGCCTCTGGTTTTGGAGTCTACTCACCCCTTATGCTAACTATGAGTGTCTTTCTGGTACACCAACGCTCTTTTCCATTTCTATGTCCCTCTAAGAGATTTAGGAGTCCTCAGTTTCTCTCCTAGTTTCTTTTATATGAGGTTCCCATCAGGCCCTTCTCCTTTCCTTCCCCTCCCTCTTTCTTTCTTTCTTTCTTTCTTTCTTTCTTTCTTTCTTTCTTCCTTCCTTCCTTTCTTTCTTTCTTTCTTTCTCTTTCTTTCTTTCTTTCTTTCTTTCTTTCTTTCTTTCTCTCTCTCTCTCCCCCTCCCTCCCTCCCCCCTCCCTCCCCCCCTCCCTCCCTCCCTCTCCCTCCCTCTCCCTCCCTCCCTTCCTTCCTTCCTTCCTTAATTCCACCTTTATTGGGATTATAATTGACATATAACATTTCATAAGTTTAAGGTGTACAGGATATCCTTCTTTTTAAAGGCTGAATAATATTCTATTTCATGTTTATACCACATTTTCTTTATCCATTCATCCTTTGATGGAGACTTAGGTTCCTTCCATGTCTTGATTATTTTGAATAATGCTGTGATGAGCATGGAGATACAGATATCTTTTTGAGATCCTTATTTCAATTCCCCTGGATAAATATCCAGATATGGTATTGTTGGATTCCATGGTATTCTATTTTTAATATTTTGAGGAACAGTTTTCCATAGTAGCTACACCAGTTTACATTCCCACCTACAATGTCCAGTGGTTCCCTTTCTCTACATCCTCACCAACACTTGTTGTCTTTTGTTATCTTTGATAATAGCTATCTTCTTAGACACCTTTCTCAGCCACCGCTACTCTCAAGGTTATGCCGCATATAGTGTTTCTCTATAAGGCTTAGATCCTCTCAGTGTATACTCTGGAAAGTAAGATAATTAATTAAAATTAAAAAAAATTTAATTGTGGTAAAATACATATAACATAGGAAGCATCTTTACTTTTAAGTGTACAGTTCAGTATTGTTAAAAATACATTCACATTGTTGTACAAGCATCCATCTACAGAATTCTTTTCATCTTGCAAAATTAAAACTCTATACCCACAAAACAACAACTCCCCATTTCTCCTTTCTCAAGCCCCTGGAAATCACCATTTTACTTTCTGTCTTTATGAATTTGACTACACTCAGTACCTCATATAAGTTAAATAATACAGTATTTGTCTTTGTGACTGGCTTATTTCACTTAGCATGATGTCCTCAAATTTCATTCATGTTGTAGCATGTGTCAGAATTTTCTTCCTTTTTAAGGCCAAATAATAGTTCATTGTATGTTTGTACCACATTTTGTTTATCAGGTGATTATCTTTTATACTCTGTGATTTTTCAAAATATCTGATGATCTATTGCAGTTTCTATCATTATACCACTTTTTCCACCTGAAATTAATTCTGAGTGGTGGTGAAGAGATCAAGTAAGTAGATCTCCCACCTCATTTCAATCTCACCTCATCTAAATCCTAGGCATATAACCCTCATGAAATAAGGCTTTTATATAATTTCATATTTTATTTCCCTTCTAACCACTCTATGGTTAATGAATAAATTCTCATCTGTGAATTCTGTTGGATTTGGCTCTTGATAGGTAAAGCCAAATGATTAGAATTTAAAAAAAAAAAAAAAAGGAGGGAAGGGAGGAAGGAGGGGAGGACGGAGGAGGAGACAGAGAGGGAGAGAGAGAGAGAGAAAGAGAGACTGACATTTTTTCCCAAGTACCTAGCTCCTACAATTGAAAACTGTGGGTTTCAATATTATTGTTTCTGTTAAATATTTATAAAAGCCTGTAGAAGTGCTTGGAAGCAATGAATTTGACCCATTTTTCTCTCTGTATCAAATGCTAAGTCAAGAGCAGTATGTGTAGATAAATATTGCTGCTATTTGAATGGTAGGGGAACAGTTATGGGTAAAAGGGATTAAACAAACAAAAACAAAGAACCAACAACATATATCAATACAAAGTATTGCCCTGCTATATGATAATTGAAGCTAATGCATGTAAAGCATCTGACACAAAATAAGTATTCAAGAAATGGTGGCTGTAATTATAATATATTCATCCTTTTGGTGAGACTTTGAATGAATTTTGGCAATAGATTTTGACTTAGTTCAGGGTTATACCTTCAAGTGCAGGCTGGATGACTTGGAATTTTGAGCTAGTGGCTTAAGGATGTTTATGTCCTTTGAATAACAGAGAGTGATAATGGAAAGGCTGATGCTTTATTTTGAAAATTGAGAGAGTGGATATTCTATTCTTACAAAAAGAAAAGACTACCCAATCCTACTCTATCTGAAAATTGTAATTTATACTTACACGTAACATCATATTTTGAAATTGTTTTATGCAAATTATCTATGATTAGTTATATTTAGTTGTATACCAATAATTTAAATTCCTCTTATGTAGAGAGAATACGGTTTTGCTCATCCTTTCCTCATTTAAATGGGACCCCAGGCTTTACTTAAGAGGCTGTAGTATACAGGTTGAAGGTATGGGCTCTGGGATCAGAGAACTGTGGTTTCAAAACCAGGCCTTGCTGCTTACTAGCTGTATGACCTAGGGAGCATTATTTAACCTCTTGCTCAATTTTCTTACCTGGCAATAGGAATAAAATAGGATCTACCTTCTGAAGTCAATGTAAAAATTAAATGAACTAATAATACAACATTTACTGCAGTATATGACAAATGGTAGGGGTCAAAGTTAGTTATTATTAACAACTCCTACCCTTATTTGTGTAATCAGTTTCACTTTGCAGTACTTAAAAAAATAGTATCTTTCTTGGCTGTTTGCTGTTATTTTCTGAGTATTGTGGGAGTTCTTATTTCCTGCCTAGAGCATCATCCTCAGTTTCTCCTGTATAATTGTCCTTAGCTCAGTGGCTGAAGTTTCCTGCCCTTTTTATGAGATACCATTTTTAGTGTCAAGTTCAAGGGCCTGTAAGGGGTGAGGCCAAGGTGATGCTGATAGCACTGTACTGCTTGAATTGATTTGCTTTGAAAGCCATTCCTAATGCTGGATGGCTCCCCTGCCTGGTACAGTTGTCTTGGTTGTGACCACTATGGGGTGTGACCTCTAGAGAGTACTGGCTCTCTGAAACTAGAGGAGCATTCTGTGCTTGTCCTTTGTAGTATGGCTTCTTGTTACTTGGTTAGTTTGACTGGAACCTGCATTTTAGGATCTGGCTTTTTTCTTTTAAAGGAATCTCTCCCTTCCACCTAACATTTAAAGATAATCAGACAAAACAAATAGACCAACAAAACAGTTAATATGTAGCATTTCTAACAGATTTTTTTCCAGAAAAATAAAGGCTATTAAGGATCATAAACAATTTATTAATTCTTTTTTTAATTTTGGGGGAACTTTAAATTATTTAGGTCTTGTGGCAGTTTGTCAAATGAAGAGAAAAATAACCCACCAGGATATAGCTTTTAATTAGGTATACAATATAGTTAATGGAATTTGTCATTGTTCAACAGCACCATTTGTGTAGCATTGTGGCAGTTGCTGAGAACTGTTCTAGAAGAAAATAGAATTTGAGTTTCTGAAAACTTACAGTGATGGAAGAAAACCCTATAGTTGGAGAGATAGAACATTATGCATGGGCAGCAAGCCAGTATGTGGAGATTTAGCTTTGCATTACCTCTATTTATTATACAGAGTAAGCAGGATTCTACTTGTCTTTGCTCCCTCTTCAGGCTGTGAGAATACTAATGGATCAGCAAAACTTGGCTCTTTATTTTAGTATTAAAAAAATTTTTTTTTTGCTGAATCTACAATTTTTATTTTGGGAGCCAAATCCATTTTGCTTAGGTAGAAAGCTGCTATTCTTAAGTGTACCAAAAGATGAACCAACTGGACTGTTAACTGAGTAGAATTCAACTTGGAATGACACATTTTGAAGGGAAGTACTTGAAAAGAGAAATATGAAAAGATCTGGAAAATTCTGAACAAGATCTGATGAAGGAAGAAGAAGACAGATAAAAATTGGCCGTAGGGCATAGGGGTAAGGTTGATAGCAAGACGCTTCTAATCCTAATATCGTCTCTACATACAGAGGCAGTATTATTAAAGGAAATCACAGTGATAACCAGAGTGGTATTTTATAACACTTGCTCCACAGAATGTTTCTGCTGTTTTTATAAAAGGAAAATCATGCTTATCAGTTTGAGTTTAACTTTTTAGCATGTGTTGTTCTATAGTTCTGTATATAATGATTTTCCGATGTAATGGTTCAAAAGCAGTTGCTCAATTTGATGCATGTGATACATAGCCTGATATTAATCCTGAAAAGCAGTTCAATCTAGGAGAATCCTTCTCTATGTGGAAAGCTAGTTTATTTCAAAAAGACCTCTAGGTGAGGATTAGGTTTCCAAAGGTATGGAGAGATACAGTTATCTCACTTTAATTGGAACCTGGCATTTACCTCCAGCCCCATTTACCTAATTATACCTTGTTTAAGGGAGAATAATATCAATGAAGAAAGAGTAAATAGTATAAGATTAAGATTTAAGACTTGAGTTCGTAATCTGTCTCAATGCTTAACAGTTGGGTGATTTTGTAAAAGCTACTTGATATCTGTGTTAGTTTGACTGCAAAATGTTTCTTATTCTTTACTCTCCACTCTATCCATGTGACTTTGCATCTCCTCCCGGTAAGAGGTGGTGTCTATTTCCTCAGTCCTTGACTCTGGATTTGGCCTTTTAATTGCTTTGACCAACTTAATGAAGTGGCCAATAGAATGAGTAGCTGTGTGGCTCTTTGGAACTCAGACCTCTCACTACATGTAAAGAGATTATGTGAAGGAGAGGGGTCCCCAGCTAATGACTGGCCACCTTCCAGAACCAAAGCCTCCCAGCTCACCTACAATGACAACAGATGATTGAGAAAGCCCAGCAGAGATCAGAGACTATCTCAGCTGAACCCAGCCTCCAAAATCGACTGACTTATAGACTCATGAAATATAAATGATTATTGTTTTAAGCTAAATTGATTTAGTAAATCTCTGAGATTCACTTATCCTATCCGTGAAATGGAGATGATTACATCTGCTTCAGATAGTTATTATGAAGACTGTATGATATGAAAGATGTTATAAGCCTATCACCATGGGTGACACATAGCATGTGTCTAATTAATGTCAATTTCCTTTTCACCCCGTTTATCAGCTCCACCTCCCTTTTTACCCCTTCCTTCCCTACAACTTTTTCCCTTGGGTCAAAAAAGCAAACAGTCAACACTTTGAATAATTCGATTGTCACATAGATGGCTAAGACACTACAAACATGTAATTAAAGTGATGAATGCTCAGCTCCCATTAAAATAACAGGCATGGTGAAGGCACCAGAACACATCTTGATTATCGGTTTGACCCACGTGCTTTCTCACTGGCTGCAGATCAAATACTGAGTGGAGCTGTGTGAGACTGACTGACAGGCTCTACATGACTTAGAGACGGATGATGCCGGAGGGGCTGGTTTCATCAAATGCCACTCATTCATATTTGGTATTTGTAGATCAGTTAATTACTGAAATTTGTTTTACAGCACAGCCTTTATTAACTTGCAAGTATACATTTGAGCTAACTTGGATATATTTTGAAAGTGAATGAACATTATTTGATTTAATCAATAAATATGTATTGAGAACCTAATATGTATCATGGCTAGAGATACAGTATACACATATAATTTGTCCTTGTGGAGCTTGACTATGTCCTGTTCCTAAATCTCTTTCCAAATGCAGGTCTCCTCATCCCCAGGGACTCTGGGATCAATCTTTTCCTTGGAAGGAAAGACTGAAGTTCATTGATTCAACATTGACTCAGTCTGGTTGCTAGACCTGTTATAACTGTATAACCAAAGTTGAATATAACAAGTATAATCTTCTTAAGACTAAATTACAATGAGATGAATAATGCCTCCAGGGGCTGAATAATACGTATTGTTCAATGACTTCATTATACTGATGTCCTTTATTAAACAAATTCATCTGCCTGCACTGCTGATTGCCTGTTGTTTGGAATTTTGTCAGATGACCTGAATCTTTTATTTTCATTCTATTTTTTGTAGTCATCCATTTTCTCATTCATCAACTTATCAAACACATGTCTTTGATATGCCAGACATGTGGTCTTTGCTCTACAGGAAATTCTGGTCCAGTGAATTGAGGCAGACACATAAACAAGTGACTAGAACAACAGAAAGAAACCTTCAGCTGGAAGTTTTAAAGGGGACCAAGGAGCAGGGACAAGGAGTCAAGGTGACTTTAACCTGGGACAGCTTGTGTTGATCTCAGACAGACTCTCCCCCATTGGAGAAAATTTATCATCCCCCCAGGAAGCTAATCCTACAGCCAGTTCTTTTCTTCTTTCCGTATTCCAGTCCTGAGCTTTTCTGTCTTGCAGCACTCTGCCTGGGGTTCCTGAATGTACCAATTCTGTCCCCCTGAGGCTGTGATGGATCTAAAGGCATGAAACACTTGGCCAGACTTAGGAAGAAGACACATATACAACCACAGAATGCATTAGTTTCATTTTATAAGAAATTCTCTGTTATATTTCCATTTAGTTGTGGGTTTTATTTATGGAAAAGTGATCTTTGTAATACCAGAATTTGTATTTAGGAAGTGCTTATTGCCATGAATTTAGGAAGTTAGTAGTTATATTAGTCTGCTCTGGCTGGCATTACAAAGTACCATAGACTGGGTAGCTTAAACAACAGTAATTTATTTTCTTATCTCCTGGAGGCAAGAAGTTAGAGGCCATGGTATTAGTAGGGTTAGTTTCTTCTGAGGCTCCCCCTCTTGGCTTGAATATGGCCAACTTCTCCCCGTGTCTTCACCTGATCTTCCTCTGTGTGTCTCTGTGTCCTAATTTCCTCTTCATGTAAAGACATCAATCGTGTTGGATTAGGGCTCACCCTAATGACCTTGCTGTAACTTAATTTCCTCTTTAAAGACCCAATCTCCAAAATACAGTCACATTCTGAGATATGGGGCATTGGGACTTCCACATATGAAATTTGGGGTAACACAGTTCTGCCCATAACAATAGTTTGCAGCAAAATATTCATTAAAATATGAACATTTGTAAACAACAAATAAGTTGCCACTTTATATTTAACATAGCTCATAAAATATATTCAACTACTTTAAAGAAAAGAGACCTGATGTTTCATGGAACTTGGTATGTGTTTATATACAAGCTCAGTTGGCTCAAGTGTGAAGGAGAGAAGAGTCTAAAGTTTTGGAGAAGCCAGAAGTGGTGTGAAAGCCTTCAGTTTGCTCTGAGCCTCTACATATTCATTTTCTTAGTTCAGTAATAAAATTATGGCATATGATTTGAAAATAATTTCCTAAAGAATTCTTTTTTGAGTTGGCAATTAGCCAACTTCTTTTTGGTATACTGTCAGGGGCATTTTTTTTCTTCTCTTTTCTTTGTTTTATGAACTCTCAGTTTGCCTTCTGTTCTAGAAGTGCATCTGTTGACTAATGGTATTTTTCTTTGCCTGTGTCATGGGTGTGCATGCGTGTGTGTGTGTGTGTGAGAGAGAGAGAGAGAGAGAGAGAGAGACAGAGAGACAGAGAACAGTGCCAGAGCAGGAGGGAGCAAGAAAGCACATTTGCTTTGGATTAACATATGTCAACCCTCGTTATCCATCTGGAAATTCAGAGAGAGAAGTATCTAAGGGAAGAAAAAGAGGATTATTCATCGAATTTATACATAGGATAAAGAATATTTGTGTCCAACTCTGTTAACATTCAAAATTATACTAACATTACTAGCATTTGAAAGAAACTAGCAAAGCTTCAGTCAGAGGTAATGCTGATACACATAAAATAATCTGGTGTGAAGAGTTAGCTATGTCTTATTTCACAATTTAATGGAATATTCATGAATT
This sequence comes from Aethalodelphis obliquidens, assembly GCF_003676395.1. Lineage (NCBI taxonomy): Eukaryota > Metazoa > Chordata > Mammalia > Artiodactyla > Delphinidae > Aethalodelphis > Aethalodelphis obliquidens. The sequence goes on from NW_020838011.1 coordinate 638,336, forward strand.
TAGGTTTGGGCACACATAAACATCTTACAGTTGCACATGCTCACTCTTGAAACTTACCTGTGATTGTTACTACAATTTTTTTAAACAAAAGAGATATTATAGATCAGATGTCTCATTATCAACTCAAATTGGATGTTGAAAGGCATTTACCTTCTTTTGATAGCCATATTCACAATCCATTGAACATTCTTTCTGTTGTTCAGCCCTCCACAGAGCCTTGTGGATTCAAACCTCTTTCTCTTCATGCTTATTGTATTGGGTCATCTGGTACCATGGAATCACAAAATGGTCCTGAGCTCCATCTGGGTTTTAGGTGTTTTAGACAAGGCATCATAATTTTACATGAATTTCATCCAGCCACTGTGACCCACACTGAAGTAAAGAAGTCCTAAATGTCTTCAGCGGTGCCCACGTTCTGTGCTATCACTGATACTGGTAGTCTGCTGTCTTCAAGGAGTTTCCTTGAGAAAAAAGCAAAGCCCTGTCAATTTAATTAGCTCTCTTTTTGTAGAGCACTAGCAAAGAAATTCCTTTTATTTATTTGAAATACAGTTGACATACAGTATTATATTAGTTTCAGGTGAACTACATAGTGATTTGATATTTGCATACATTATTAAATGATCACCACGATGAGTCTAGGAACCATCTATTCCCATATAAATTTATTACATTACTATTTACCATATTCCCTGTGCTGTGTATTATATCCCTGTGGCTTGCTTATTTTATAACTGGAAGTTTATACCTCTTAATTACCTTCATTTATTTCACGCCCCCCCACCGTCCCTTCTGGCAACCATCCAATAGTTCTCTGTATCTGTGAGTCTGTTCTCATTTTGTTTTGTTTGTTTGTTTACTTTGTTGTGTAGATTATATAAGTGAAGACATGCAGTATTTGTCTTTCTCTGTCTGACATACTTCACTTAGCACAATACCCTCTAGATCCATCTATGTTGTTGCAAATAGCAAGATTTCATTTTTTTTTTAATGGCGGAGTAATAGTCCACTGTGTGTACTGATATCACATTCTTCTTTATTCATTCATCTATTGATGGACACTTAGGTTGCTTTCATATCTGAGCTCTTGTAAATAAATGCTACAATGAACTTTGGGGTGCATATATCTTTTTGAATTAGTGTTTTTGTTTTCTTCAGGTAAATACCCAGAAGTGAAATAGCTGGATCATATGGCATTTCTATTTTTAAGTTTTTGATAAAACTTCATTCTGTTTTATAAAATGTCTCCACCAATTTACAGTCCCACCAACAGTGCACAAGTGTTCCTTTTTATCCACATCCTTGCCAACACTTGTTATTTGTTGTCTTTTTGATGATAGCCAGTCTGGCAGGTGTGAGGTGGTATCTCATTGTGGATGTGACTTGCAATTTCCTGATTATTAGTGACGTTGAGCATCTTCTCATGAGCCTGTTGGCTATCTGTGTGTCTTCTTTGGGAAAATGCCTATTCATATCTTCTGCCCATTTTTAAATCAAGTTATTTTGTTGTCTTTTTTTTTTGATATTAAGTTTTTGCATGAGCTCTTCATATATATTGAATATTAAACCCTGGTCAGTTACATCACTTGCAAATATCTTCCCTATTTGGTAGGTAGCCTTTTCATTTAGTCAGTGGTTTCCTTCATTGTGCAAAGCTATTAAGTTTGACTAAGTCCCATTTGTTTATTTTTGCTTTTGTTTCCCTTGCTTGAGGAGACAGAGCCAAAAAAATATTGCTAAGACTTATGTCAAAGAGCATACTGCCTGCACAGATGTAGAGAACAAGCATATGGACACCAAGGGGGGAAAGTGGTGGTGGTGGTGGTGGTGGTGGTGGTGTGATGAATTGGGAGACTGGGATTGACATATATACACACTAATGTGTATAAAATGGATAACTAATAAGAACCTGCTGTATAAAAAGATAAATAAAATAAAATTCAAAAATTAAAAAAAGAGCATACTGCCTGTGTTTTCTTCTAAGAGGTTATCTTTTCAGGTCTTACATTTAAGCCTTTAATCCAGTTAGAGTTGTGTGTGTGTGTGTGTGTGTGTGTGTGTGTGTGTGTGTGTGTATGTGTGTGTGTGTGTGTAGTATGAGAAAGTAGTCCAGTTTGATTCTTTTGGAAGTAGCTGTCCAGTTTTCCCAACATCATTTATTGAAGAAACTTTCAATTGTGTATTCTTGCCTCCTTTTGTCATAGATTAATTGATCATGTAAGTAAGGGTTTATTTCTGGGTTTTCTATTCTGTTTCATTGATCTTTGTGCTGTTTTTGTGCCAGTACTCTACTGTTTTGATTACTGTAGATTTGTAGTATAGTTTGAAATCAGGGAACATAATACCTCCAGTTTTGTTCTTCTCTCTCAAGGTTGTTTTTATTTGGTGTCTTTTGTATTTCTATAGAAATTTTAGAATTATTTGTTCTAGTTATGTGAAAAATGCCATTGGTATTTTGATAGGGATTGCACTGAATCTGTAGATAGCCTTGGTTAGTATGGTTATTTTAACAATATTAATTCTTCCAATCCATAAGCATATTTCTTTCCATTTGTTTGGGTCATCTTCACTTTCTTTCATCAGTGTCTTACAGTTTTCAGAGTACAGTTTTCCTTTGAAAACATGGATTTGAACTACAGGGGTCCACTTTCATGTATATTTTTTTCAGTAAATACATGCTACAGTATTACATGATCCATGATTGGCTGAATCTGTGGATGCAGAACTGTAAATCAGAGTGCTGACTGTAAAGTAATACTTGGATTTTCAACTGCATGGGGCATCAGCGGCCCTAACCCCCCGAGTTGTTCAAGGGTCAAATGTGCAATTCTTTGGTTAGATTTCCTTCGTTGGATTTATTCCTAGGTATTTCATTCTTTTTGATGCAGTTATAAATGGCATTGCTTTCTTAATTTCTTTTTCTGAGAGTTTGTTATTAATGTATAGAAATGCAACAGATTTCTTTGTATTAATTTTGTGTTCTGTACCTTTACTGAATTCAACTATTTCTAGTCCTTTTTGGTGGTACCTGTAGGACTTCTATATATAGTGTCATGTCATCTGCAAACAGTCACAGTTTTTCTTCTTCCTTTCCAATTTGGATTTTTAAATTTCTTTTCCATGTTTGATTGCTGTGGCTAGAACTGCCAATACACTGTTGAATAAAAGTGGTGAGAGTGGGCATCCTGGTCTTATTCCTGGATCTTTGGGGAAATGCTTTCAACTTTTCACTGTTGAGTATAATGTTGGCTGCGGGTTTGTCGTATATAGCCTTTATTATGTTGAGGCAGGTTCCCTCTATACCCACTTGTTGAGAGTTTTTATCATAAATAGGTGTTGAATTTTGTCAAAAGCTTTTCCTGCACCTATTGAGCTGATCATATGTATTTTATTCTTCAATTTGTTAATATGGTGTATCACATTGATTGATTTGTAGGTATTGAACCATTCTTACATCCCTGGGACAAATCCCACTTGATCATGGTGTGTGATCCTTTTAATGTAATGTTAAAATTTGGTTTGTTAACATTTTGTTGAAGATTTTTCATCTATGTTTATCAATGATATTGGCCTGTAATTTCCCCTTTTTTCTGGTGTCTTTGCCTGGTTTTGTTATCAGCGTGATGTTGGCCTTGTAATGAGTGGAAATATTCCATCTTCTTCAATTTTTGCAATAGTTTGAGAAAGATAGGCATTAAGTCTTTAAATATTTGGTAGGATTCACCTGTGAGGCTGTCTGACCCTCGACTTTTGTATGTTGGGAGTTTTAAAATTACTGATTCAATTTTATTACTGGTAATTGGTCTATTCATAGTTTCTATTTCTTCCTGATTCAGTCTTGAGAGATTGTACGTTTCAAGGAATTTATCCACTATTTTCTAGGTTGTCAATTTTATCGATGTATAATTGTTTGTAGTAATGTGCTGTGATCCTTTGTATTTCTGTGGTGTCGATTGTAACTTCTTTTTCATTTCTGATTTTATTTATTTGGACTGTTTGGACACTTTTTTTTTCTTTCTTGATGAATCTAGCTAAAGGTTTATCAATTTTGTTTATCTTTTCAAAGAAGCAGCTCTTAGTTTTATTGATTATTTCTTCTATTTTTTTAGTCTCTACTTAATTTTACTTCTCGAAACTTTATGATTTCTTTCCTTCTAACTTTAGGGCTTTTTTGTTCTTATTTTCCTATTTTATTTAGGTATAAGTTTCAGTTGTTTATTTGAGATTTTTCTTTTTTCCTGAGGTAGGCTTGTATTGCTATAAACTTCCTTCTTAAAACTGCTTTGCAGCATCCCATAGATTTTGGAATGTTGTGTTTCCATTTTCACTTCTCTATACGTATTTTCTGATCTCCTCATTGGTGCATTGATTGTTTAGTTGCATGTTATTGGACTCCATGTAATTGTGTTTTTTGCAGTTTTTTTCTTGTAGTTGATATCTAGTCTCATACTGTTGTGGTTGGAAAAGCTGCTTGATGTGATTTCAGTCTTCTTAAGCTTATTGAGACTTGTTTTGTGACCTATCACGTGATCTATCCTGGAGAATGTTTTGTGTTCACTTGAAAATAATGTGTATTTTGTTGTTTGGGGATGGAATGTTCTGTATATATCCACTAAGTCTCTCTGATGTAATGTGTCATTTACTGATTTTCTGTAGGGGTCATTTGTCCATTGATGTAAGTGGTGTGTTAATTGTATTACTGTCAACTTCTCCCTTTATATTTGTTAATAGTTGCTTTATGTATTTAGGTACTACTATGTTAGGTACATATATATTTACAATTATTATCTCTTCTTATTGAATTGGTCTTTTTATCATTATGTGAGGTCCTTTTTTTCCCTCTTATTACAGTGTTCATTTTAAAGTCTATTTTGTCTAACTATTGCTACCCCAACCTTCTTTTTGCTTCCATTTGCTTGGAATACCTTTTTAATTCCCTCACTTTCAGTATGTGTGTTTTTAGACTCTGAAGTGAGTCTATTCTATGAGGCATATATATGTTTATTTTTTAAAAAATCTATTTAGCCACTAGTCTTTTGGTTGGAGCATTTAGTCCATTTACACTAAAAGTAATATTGATAGGTAGGCACATGTTGCCATTTTGTTGATTGTTTTCTGGTTGTTTTTGTAGTATTTTTTGTTGTTCCTTTATTCTTGTTTTATTCTCTTCCTTTGTGATTTGATGACTATCTTTACTTTTGTGTTTGGATTCCTTTCTCTTTTTTTTTTGTATCTCTTATGGTTTTTGGTTTGTAATTACCTTGGGGTTCATATGTAAAAACCTATGTTTATGTGATAATTTTAAGTTGATGATCTCCTAAGTTCAAATGCATTCTAACAACTCTACATTTTACTCCTTACTCCACACTTAGTCTTTTTGACATCATATTTTGCATTTTTTTGTTTTGGTTATCCCTTAACTACTTATGGTGGATACGGATAATTTTACTACTTTTGTCTTTTAACTTTTCTACTAGCTTTATAGGTGGTTGATCTATTACCTTTACTGCATTTTTGCCTTTATCAGTGAGATTTTTTTTCATAATTTTTATATTTCTAGTTGTGGCCTTTTCTGTTTAGAGTGGTTCCTTTAATGTTTCTTGTAAAGCTGGTTTAGTGTTGCTAAACTCTTTTATCCATTGCTTATCTGTACAGTTCTTTATCTCTCCTTCAAATTTGTATGATAGATTTGTCAGGTAGAGCATCCTTGGGTGGAAGATCTAAATAGACATTTCTCCAAAGAATACATACAGATGGCCAAAAAGCACATGAAAAGATGCTCACCATCACTAATTATTACAGAAATGCAAATCTAGTATATTTTTTATTTCAGCTATTGTATTTTTCAGCTCTATTTGGTTCTCCTTTATATTTTCTCTTTGTTGAGACTCTCACTGTGTTCATCCATTCTTCTGAGTTCAGTGAGCATCTTTATGTTCATTATTTTGAAATTTTTCTTGGGTAGATTGCTTATCTTCACTTTGTTTAGTTTTTTTTTCTGAGGTTTTGTTTTGTTCCTTTATTTGGAAGATATTCCTGTTACCCCATTTTTCTTAATTCTCTGTTTTTATTTCTGTGTATTAGGTAGGTCTGTTATGTTTCCCAGTTTTAGAGAAGTGGCCTTATATAGGAGATGTCCTAAGGGGCCCAGAAGCACATTTCTCTCTGGTCACTAGAGTTATATGCTCTAGGGGTACTCCCTATGTGGGCTGCATGCAGCCTTCTTTTGTGGCAGGGTCAACTACTGTGTGCATGCTGGTAAGTGGGGCTGGCCTCTGGTCTGGTTGGTTGTAAGACCCTACCTCATGTGGTGGCTGCAGGCCTGCTGGAGGGTGAGGCCGGGTCCCCATGTGGCTAGCTGTGTGGGGTGGGAGGCTGTGGTAGAAGTTCTATTAATCAGTTTCATTCTATGTGTAGATATAAGCTGTACTCATTATTTCATACTTTAAAATACCTTTCTTACCGTATCTTGCATTGTCAAAAAATTAAGTGTAGATATGACTTGATACTTGCATATTTAGTTATATGTTAATAAATGATTGTGCATCCTAAAAATTTGAGCTTTGATGTTGTAAATGACCTTTTCATCTCCTGGATTCAGAATACTCTTGACTTGGGCAACTGAATGTTAAATTTTACTTGTAAATTTAGGACATCATTAAGCCAAATTCTCCTCTTAGCAGGAGATCTGTGGTGACATAGATATACCTTTCTCTCTGTTCTAACCTTAGGACTTCAGAATTAAAGATCCACTTATTCCAGTAGTAGGAGAAAGACCTTTGTCTATTCATGTAGTATTTATTGAGAATATATTTTGTGTCAGGTACCATGCAAGTCACTGGAGGTACAGTTCTGAATAAGATATGGTTCTTCCTTACAGCCTAGTGAGAAGTCAAGGTAAGAAAGGGGAAATCAGATAGAATATAAGTGGGATAGGGGAATAGGATATGTTACAGAATGGGCATCCAATATGGCCTAAGGGAAGGAGAGACTTTGGAACTGAAGAAGTACCAGGAGGAAGTCTAGAGGTTTTGTATCCTTTTTCTTCAGGAGCTTTAATTTGTTCTGTTGTGAATACCTGTGATGAATACCTGGTTATTTGTATACCCACTAATCCCTGCTTTGATATCCTGGACTTTGAATCTTTTGACCTTGATTGATGATACTTGTGACATACTGGTTTAAATTTCTTGGACTGACCTTCTAATTTAAGATCCATTTTCTGAACTCTTATGCTAGATCTGCAGAAACCTGGTCATGCATCTGGCCTTTGGCCAATCTAGCAGGGTTGCCTTGAACTGAGAGTTACTGCCTTGCCTGCCTTTTCCCCTTCTCCTTTACCTTAAGAATGATCACTGTTAAATTAAAGCAGAGAAGTAAGCTTGATGAGGGTAAAACCAAAACTGCTGGTGCCATTTTCTCTTTGTCTAGAAAGAAGCATAAAATTTAGCAGAGACAGTCCATGTAGGTGTAGAAGAATGACAAAATGCTGTGGATTACATTTATTTAGGTGTCTTAGACAAATTCAGTGGAAGAGACAACATCTTTGATCTGGTCACCATAATCAGATCTATTTGATAAGAATTACTTCATAAAATTTCATTAGCTTAGCACCTTAGGTTTTTGCTTAGGAGTATGTGCATTTGTAGCATAGGCATTAACTGATGCAAAAAGTATTTCCATCTTCAATTCTCAGGCAGAACTGAAGGACTGATAAAGTGCTCAGTAAGTGAGTAATGGAATAGACACTATTTGGTTTAAGGAAGTGGGTCAATGCTAGAATACATACCTCAGCATCTTCATTTCTTCTTCCACTCTCTCTAGTAAAGACAAATATTCCCTTGGAATAATAATTTACTTCCATTTTTGTCTTCCTTTAGTCTATTCTCCTTCATTCTCACCATAGTAGGGAGGTTGATATTTTTAAAAGTTAAATAGTATCACGTCATTCCCTTGTTAGCTACCATTTGCTACCCATTGCACATCTAGTGCAAACTCTTTTACTCTGGCCTGTGGGTCCCTACCTGATCTACTCCCTGCCTATTTTTCTAATTTCATCTAATTCATTCATCCCAGAACTCACTGGTTCCAGTTCTTTGGCCCTCTTTCTACTCCTAGAATAGACCAAGTTCTTTTAATCTCAGAGGCTTTGGACATACTCTTTCCTCTGCCAAGAAATATATTTTTCTGCATCTTCTTCTTTTTTTTCACTCTCTGTCTCATACTTTTGAAGTCAGCTAAAGTGTCATCTCCATAAAAAATCTGTCTCCAGCTTCTATAGAAGTGATTAAGTTGGGTCTCCTTCATCTTGTTCTATCCCAGCATTCTACAGTTCTATAGCTTATCACAATTTGTAGTTATTTCCTTTAAGTGTTTGTTTGTGGTCTGCCTGCAAGTTTTATGAGAGCAGAAGCCTTGTCTGCCTTGCTTTCCATTGTACCCGAGTGCTGAGAGCAGTGCCATTAATTAACTAAGTAAGTATTTGTTGAAGGAATGAATGAGAGAATATCATTCAGTCTAGGGTAAGAATATTTTATTTACAGTTGTGTAGAGTATCGAAGGTATGGCTTACCAGTAGCTCCAGAAGGGGAGTTATCACCAAATCTTTTGTCCTGATATGAGAAGATGCAAAAGACATTGGACTTGACTAAATCATTACCGTTTGTGAAGATTTTAACACCCTACACATTCAGGAATGAACAGGCATCCGTAGCATCCTGTGGTGTACTTCAGTGGCAAAGATGTTAACTGCAGCATCAGTAATAGCACAAGATAGACCTTTAGCAACATGAAGCAGGAAAGGAGAAAATGAGTAAGTTCTGTAGAATAGTGAAAAAAACTGGTCTGCTGAGAATCACTCTCTGGGGATCCTTGGAACTACCTGGATGAAACTGAGGAAAGGTGTAGCTAGAAGGCATAGACCTAGAGATACTAGTTCACTTAAAAATTTGTATGACCTTGTTTATTTAATCCATACGAATGTACTCTAGAAACTCTATGTTATCTGTAGGAATAAGTATTGTCCATGTATTGCATAAATGTTTAGGATCCCAATATTTTCTCTGGCTGCTGCAGTTATATGTTACTATATGGAATTATTTTTGCATGCAGCATAGTCAGAGGTAAAGATAAATCAGAGGTAATAAAGATGGAGCATGATAAGTGCGATGGTAGGGGAATAATAGTATGTTACAAAAGCACATAGGAAGATCATTTAGCTTGAAGTATAAGTAGAAGGTGACCTTTAGAAGTTTAATTCATTGACTTACCAACAACAACATTTAATCTGCTCAATGTTTTCTGCATCAGGAATTTGAGCAGGGCAGTTCTGAGCAGTTGTGCTTTATGCGGCATTAGATGAGGTGATGGGATGGCTAGAAGTCTAAGTGACCTCATTTACATGCTGGAAATTGGTGCTCACTGTCAGCTGGGAGATCAATGGGGGCTGTCAGCCAGGAGGCTCAGTTTTCCATGTGGTCCTCTCCACATATCTACTTGTGCTTCCTCACAGAATGGTGATTGGGTTTCCAAAGGAGGCATTATAAGCAGTAAAGCTGGAATCTGTGCAGACCTTTTAAGGTCTGCACAAGAGAAGTTATACAGAATTGCTTCTAACATATTTTGTAGTTCAAAACAGATCATAGGAGCCATCCATTTTCAAAGAGAGAGGAAATAGACTCCACCTGTGATGGGAAAATGATAAGTTCATGTTGTAAAGGAACATGTTGAATGGGAGATTTTGCTGTGGCTATCTTTGGAAATATGATCTACCACACTGGTCTAAATTTCTTGGTATTTTGCCTGTTTTTTGGCCCTGAATTTGAAAGTCAGTTAATGCTTTCCTCTTGATAATGACTTTTCACACCATGAAGTCATGAAGAAAATGATCTTTTCTTTCATCTTCTCTTTCAGCTCTTTCCCTCCAGGAATATTTGATTAAATCTTATTTCACAACTTAAATTAGTTCTTTTCTATTATTGGAAGATGGCCAACATCCTAATATCTTTTTAATACACACATTATATAGGATACTTGACTCTAGATAGGAATTGATAAATGTTAAGCAAATACCAAAGGATGCAGTCCCTCTCTAGTTTGTGAGTAACTATGTACTAGTCAATGCATCCCACTGTCATTGTGATGTCTTAAAATGAATAATGTTGTTGTAGTTGGGGACCTGATTCAGGCACTTGGTCTCTGATCACTACTCTCTATTACCTTGAGCAAATCATGTATCTTTGGGACTCAGTTTCCTCTTGTGTAAAGTGAGTACTTTGGACTTGATATAAAAGACCCATTCTAACCTTAAAAGTAAATTTATTTTCAGAGAAATTTGGTGAAAGTTAAAATTTTTTGATGGCTACTTAAGAGAATTTTCTTAGTAATTCAACTTGGAAAGAAGTTCTGCCCTTCTTGCGTCTGTTTCAGTAAAATGGCACAAATATTCAAAATGTTCTTTTTTTTCCCCATTAAGTTTTGGTAGCCAGTTATTTCTAGTTAATGTTAAATTAACTTGAGACTGTGGTTCTTTGAAATTGTTACTGTTATGTGCGAAACACATTGATTTTTCAAACTAAAAGTCAGAAACCCTTGCTTTTATTTGAAAGTTTGAGTTTAGTCAAGGAAGATTTCTAATGGCGTATATAGGTGATAGAAACTCTCAGAGATTATAGATTATTGCAAATAGAAACACATTCATGTGAATGTTGCGCTGTTTGATTATTACAGCCATTTCTTTCTGTCCTCATTCATGAATTTATTGTGTGCCAGCATTTAATGGTCATGGTATGATTTATGTCTCACAGCAGCTCTATGAGGTGGGTGACATTATTATTTCCATTTTACAGGTGAGGAAATAGAAGCATATTGAGAGTTACCAAGTTGCCCAAGGTCACATATACTACACTTGGTAGACCTGGAATCAAACCCAAGGTTTTTGATTTCAGAGTCTTTTAACCTCTGTGGCATGCATTCCTTTCCAATCTTGGAATCACAGTATTTTTTTCCGAATTCCATCCATAAATTCAATACTGTGGTTCCAGGAATGAGGCCCTAACACTAGGGCACTAAGTCTAATACATCCTGGAAGTACTGACCCATTTGTGTAATGAATCCTACTCTGAGTGATGAGACAGATATCATGAGGTTTAGAGGCTTAATGGGCTTCATCTCCAAGATGTTTAAGAACTTTCCCTTGTACATCTGTCATCCTTTCATAGTCCTGTTAAAACATCATTATTCTGTTTCTACTGCTACCCACTGCCTGGCCAGAGCTTTTCTTGCATTTCAATTTTTCATACTCAGTGTTGCTTCAAAGGAGTAGGATGATAAAAATAAAAGTCAAATAAAAAACCATCCAGTAACAGACTATTAAAAATAGTGCAAATTGCATAGGACTGCAAGGATGTTTTATCTTGAAAATTTATCTGGAACATTTGCTTAACTGGAACAATTTTGCATATTCACTTCCATCTGCCAATGAAATATTCCCTTGGATAAAACTACTCCTTGTTCTGAATATTTAATATTAACTTTTTTTCTTGGCCCTCTAATAAATTCATGTTTATTACAAACACAAATCAGGCAGTTTTAGGTACTGTAAATATTACGTGTGTGTATAATCTTTTGTTTAATACATTTCTTAGTTAACCTGCCATTTATTAACGTACGTTGGAACTACATATTTCACTTGAAAACAGTTTCCAAAACACTGTAACCAATATACTTAATAATTTTGTGGACTTGTTTTGATGGTTTACTGTCTCTCATAATGCAGAGCTAGTGTAACACACTTTTAGGGTGCTATTGATTGCAGTATTTTTATTGGATGGGTTCAGTTGAAAGACTGAGGTTTTAGTTTCTTAAAGAACACCTTTCAGTTTATATCTGTGACATTAAGTTACATTTTGTCTTAGGTTTAGTAAAGATGTAATGGGATGAAATAAGACATTGCATGTGACGTTACATTCAGAGTTGTCTGACCATCTTTATATCTTTAACAACTCCTCCTACCCCCTGGTTTTGAAACAAGAGTGGCTCTTGTTCAGGTTTCCTGAAACTCAAATCCTAGTTAGGAGAAAGAGTTCCCCGTAATATCACTTACATGTGGAATCTAAAAAAACAAAGCAAAACAATAAGCTTATAAGTATAGAGAACAGGAAAACAGATTGGTGGTCACCAGAGGTGGGGGGAGGAGGGTGGGGAGGTGAGTGAATTGAGGGAAGGGAATCAAAAGGTACAAACTTACAGTTATAAAATAAGTCCTGGGGATGTAATGCACAGCATGTTGACTATAGTTAATAATAATGTACTGTATATTTGAAAGTTGCTAAGAGAGTAGATCTTAAAAGTTCTCATGGCAAGGAAAAAATTATGGAACTATATGAGGATGTTAACTAGACTTATTGTGGTGATTGTTTCTCAATATATACAAATATCATATCATTTTGTTGTACACCTGAAACTAACAGAAAGTTGCACATCAATTATACCTCAATAAAAAGTTAATTAATTACAAAAAAAAAAAAAAAAGAGTTACAGATTCTGCTTCCAGGGCTCTGATATAATCCACTTGGTGTTCCCTTGACTTTCCTCTCTTTCTGCCTGTCCATGCCTGGCTTTCACCTGCCCCTGTGCTAAGACTCTTGGATTTAACTTTCTACTGGATTAACTCTGGGCTGTCTGCTCAAGCACTCAATTTTGGATTATCTCTCATGCTCCCCTTTGGCTCTACCTTTTCCTTACCTTTGGCTCTTGTGGGTTTGTCCCAGACCACCTGTGCCCTGCCCAGAATCTTAGAACTAGCATTACCATCTGAAATACCAGGAAATGCTTATCTAGGAGAAAGATAGACTGGCACTGTGTCTGGTGCTGATACTACAAAGGGGATGCAGTGTCTGTCCCAAGACACTTGTTTACCTGTTGCAGTGAGGGGAGCAGAAATATATAGACTTTTTTGATGTGATAAATGTAGAACAAGTCCCCACATAAAATTTTGTGAGAACGCAGAAGGCCACAGAAATAAAGCCTCACAGTTAGGAAGGATCATTTGTAAGACTTGTCACTTGAAATGGGGCTTGATGATGTGAAGGCAGTAGCTAGGTGCAGCATGTGTATGAAAGAGAAGCTGTTCTTATTTTAAGGTAAATCAGGGAGTACAGAAACAGCATTGAGTTAATAGAGAAATACAAGCACTTGGATATTGCCAGAATGTAATATGCAATGTAAAACGGCAAAAATGACACTGGAGAAGGCAGAGTTCAGATCGTGAAAACTCTAAGCTATAGTGAAAAGCATGGGCTTATCTTGTACTGATAGAAAACCAGTGCTTATAATTCTTTGCTGTTTTATCTTGTTATATGTCAAGTGGCATCCATTTACTCTTCTCCTAGAACTAGTACTATAATTTGGTTTTGGAGTCCTCACAACTCTCTCATTTCCTTTCCATGGGGTTGGGTTATGTTGGGTCCACTCCAAATTCAGACACATTATGCAGACAGGACTGGTAAGAACATTCCATCCATCTGACCATAGCTGGTCCCTTCTTCAGGTCTCCCTTTCTTTTATTCTCCTAAATACTTGTAGTAATAACAGTTACTACAGTATGTATGTGTGTAGAATGTGGAACAGCGATGGTTGAGCTGGAGGAAATGGAAGGAAATAACTATCCTCCAGCTGGTTCTTACAGGATAAGCAAAACTCCCCAATACATGGTTGGTGATGGTTCCATGTCTCTAAACAAGTAAGAACCTTCCTACTTTTTTTTTCAGTTTGTAGGTTTGTTTTGTTTCAGATGGATTAACAGGGATAGACCATCAAATTGTGTATTTTTTGCCCTAACACTATTCATTGTAAAATTATCACGGATTCTTCCAATATTCTGACAATATTGGAATTATGTCTTCCTTAATAATTATTTTCCTAGGAACATAGATCCAGGATGTCTAAATAGATCCTCTTTGAGTATTTCTCATGTAACTCCAAGGCAGTAATCTAACATTTATAATAGCAATATACTGTTTGCCAATCAGTTTTCCCATACAAGAAATTATTTGATTTGCATATCAGTTCTGTGAACTATGTATTATAAGAAGTTTCATTTTACAGATGAGAAAAAAATTGACCTTCTCTGTAACTAAATGAGTAGGCTTCATTCACACAGCAGGTTGAGCCATGAATAGAAAATGACTTGGGAGACTGGAAGCCTTCTCTATACCATCCTGCCTCTCATTCACTCAAATAGTAAGTTTGGAAAATGAGTCTGGGAACACATTCCCCACCTCCCTTTGTTAATAAGGTAGCTGAAGCACAAGAGAAAACAGAGTAGTGGCTGGAGTTGAAACAAGAGACAAATACAGGTCTTTGTACTTCTTAACATGTGAGCTGCCAACTTTATACGTCATTTCTTTTTGCATAACTGTATCTTTTTCCTTTTTCTTTTTCCATAGCTAATTTCTTGACACTCATAACACTGATTGGTTTTATTCCTGCTGGGCTGTTCTTTTTCTTTCCTTTTTTTTTTTAAAATTTGTTTTACTTTGATTATTTATTTATGAATTAACACCTTTAACATTTGTTGATGTCCTAAGAAGGCTTCAGTTTTCAATGACCTATATTAAAATGACAGAATAGTAAAGATTCCATTGAACCATTTTTTCCTATCTCATACCTTTTTTTTAACATCTTTATTGGAGTATATAATTGCTTTACAATGGTTTGCTAGTTTCTGCCTTACAACAAAGTGAACCAGCCATACATATACACACATCCCAATATCTCCTCCCTCCTGTGCCTCCCATCCTCCCACCCTCCCTATCCCACCCCTCGAGGTGGACACAAAGCACCGAGCTGATTTCCCTGTACTATGCAGTTACTTTGCCCTAGCTATCTATTTTACATTTGATACTGTATATATGTCCATGCCACTCTCTCACTTTGTCACAGCTTACCCTTCCCCCTCCCCATATCCTCAAGTCCATTCTCTAGTAGGTCTGCGTCTTTATTCTGGTCTTCCTCCTGGGTTCTTCATGACCATTTTTTTGTTTTTTGTTTTTAGATTCCATATATATGTGTTAGCATATGGTATTTGTTTTTCTCTTTCTGAGTTACTTCACTCTGTATGACAGACTCTAGGTCGATCCACCTCATTACAAATAACTAAATTTCGTTTCTTTTTATGGATAATATTACATTGTATATATGTGCCACATCTTCTTTATCCATTCATCTGTCGATAGACACTTAGGTTGCTTCCATGTCGTGGCTATTGGAAATAGAGCTGCAATAAACATTGTGGTACATGACTCTTTTTGAATTATCGTTTTCTCAGGGTGTATGCCCAGTAGTGGGATTGCTGGGTCGTATGGTAGTTCTATTTTTAGCTTTTTAAGGAACCTCCATACTGTTCTCACAGTGGCTGTATCACTCTACATCCCCACCAACAGTGGAAGAGGGTTCCCTTTTCTCCACACCCTCTCCAGCATTTATTGTTTGTAGATTTTTTGATGATGACAGTTCTGAGCAGTGTGAGATGATATCTCATTGTAGTTTTGATTTGCGTTTCTCTAACGATTAATGATGTTGAGCAATCTTTCATGTGTTTGTTGGCAAGCTGTGTATCCTCTTTGGAGAAATGTCTATTTCGGTCTTCTGCCCATTTTTGGATTAGGTGGTTTGTTTTTTTGATATTGAGCTGCATGAACTACTTGTAAATTTTGGAGATTAATCCTTTCTCAGTTGCTTCATTTGCAAATATTTTCTCCCATTCTGAGAGTTGTCTTTTCGTCTTGTTTATGGTTTCCTTTGCTATGCAAAATGTTTTAATTTTCATTAGGTCCCATTTGTTTATTTTTGTTTTTATTTCCATTTCTCTAGGAGGTGGGTCAAAACGGATCTAGCTGTGATTTATGTCATAGAGTGTTCTGCCTATGTTTTCCTCTACAAGTTTGATGGTGTTTGGCCTTACAATTAGGTCTTTAATCCATTTTGAGTTTATTTTTGTGTATGGTGTTAGGGAGTGTTCTAATTTCGTTCTTTTACATGTAGCTGTCCAGTTTTCCCAGCACCACTTATTGAAGAGGCTGTCTTTTCTCCATTGTATATTCTTGCCTCCTTTCTCAAAGATAAGGTGGCCATATGTGCGTGGGTTTATCTCTGGGCTTTCCATCCTGTTCCATTGATCTATATTTCTGTTTTTGTGCCAGTACCATACTGTCTTGATTGCTGTAGGTTTGTAGTATAGTCTGAACTCAGGGAGCCTGATTCCTCCAGCTCCGTTTTTCTTTCTCAAGATTGCTTTGGCTATTCGGATCTTTTGTGTTTCCATACAAATTGTGAAATTTTTTGTTCTAGTTCTGTGAAAAATGCCAGTGGTAGTTTGATAAGGATTGTACTGAATCTGTAGATTGCTTTGGGTAGTCTAGTCATTTTCACAATGTTGATTCTTCCATTCCAAGAACATGGTATATCTCTCCATCTATTTATATCATCTTTAATATCTTCCATCAGTGTCTTATAATTTTCTGCATACAGTTGTTTTGTCTCCTTAGATAGGTCTATTCCTAGATATTTTATTCTTTTTGTTGCAGTGGTAAATGGGAGTGATTTCTTAATTTCACTTTTAGATTTTTTATTATTAGTGTATAGGAATGCAGGAGATTTCTGTGCATTAATTTTGTATCCTGCTACTTTACCAAATTCATTGATTAGCTCTAGTAGTTTTCTGGTAGCATCTTTTGGATTCTCTATGTATAGTGTCATGTCATCTGCAGACAATGACAGCTTTACTTCTGCTTTTCCGATTTGGATTCCTTTTATTTCTTTTTCTTCTCTGATTGCCTTGGCTAAAACTTCCAAAACTATTTTGGATAATAGTGGTGAGAGTGGGCAACCTTGTCTTCTTCCTGATCTTAGTGGAAATGGTTTCAGTTTTTCGCCATTGAGGATGATGTTGGCTGTGGGTTTGTCATATACGGCTTTTATTATGTTGAGGAAAGATCCCTCTATGCCTACATTCTGGAGGGTTTTTATCATAAATGGGTGTTGAATTGTCAAAATCTTTCTCTGCATCTATTGAGATGATCGTATGGTTTTTCTTCTTCAGTTTGTTAATATGGTGTATCATATTGATTGAGTTGTGTATATTGAAGAATCCTTGCATTCCTGGAATAAATCCCACTTGATCATGATGTATGATTCTTTTAATGTGCTGTGGGTTCTGTTTGCTAGTATTTTGTTGAGGATTTTTGCACCTATGTTCATCAGTGATATTGGCCTGTGGTTTTCTTTCTTTTTGACATGTTTGTCTGGTTTTGGTATCAGGGTGATGGTGGCCTCGTAGAATGAGTTTGGGAGTGTTCCTCCCTCTGCTATATTTTGGAAGAGTTTGAGAAGGATAGGTGTTAGCTCTTCTCTAAATGTTTGATAGAATACGCCTGTGAAATCATCTGGTCCTCAGCTTTTGTTTGTTTGAAGATTTTTAATCACACTTTCAATTTCAGTGCTTGTGATTGGTCTGTTCATATTTTCTGTTTCTTCCTGGTTCAGTCTCAGAAGGTTGTGCATTTTTAAGAATTTGTCCATTTCTTCCAGGTTGTCCATTTTATTGGCATACAGTGGCTTGTAGTAATCTCTCATGAGCCTTTGTATTTCTGCAGTGTCAGTTGTTACTTCTCCTTTTTCATTTCTAATTCTATTGATTTGAGTCTTCTCCCTTTTTTTCTTGATGAGTCTGGCTAATATTTTATCAATTTTGTTCATCTTCCCAAACAACGAGCTTTTAGTTTTATTGATCTTTGCTATCGTTTTCTTCATTTCTTTTTTATTTATTTCTGATCTGATCTTTATGATTTCTGTCCTTCTGCTAACTTTGGGTTTCCTTGTTCTTCTTTCTCTAATTGCTTTAGATGTAAGGTTACCTTGTTTATTTGAGATGTTTCTTGTTTCTTAAGGTAGGATTGTATTGCTATAAATTTCCCTCTTAGCACTGCTTTTGTAGCATCCCATAGGTTTTGGGTTGTCATGTCTCCATTGTCATTTGTTTCTAGGTATTCTTTTAGTTCCTCTTTGATTTCTTCAGTGATCTCTTGGTTATTAAGTAGTGTACTGTTTAGCCTCCATGTGTTTGTATTTTTCACGGACTTTTTCCTGTAATTGATATCTAGTCTCATAGCGTTGTGATCAGAAAAGATACTTGATACCATTTCAGTTTTCTTAAATTTACCAGGGCTTGATTTGTGACCCAAGATATGATCTATCCTGGAGAATGTTCCATGAGCACTTGAGAAGAAAGTGTATTCTGTTGCTTTTGGATGGACTATCCCATAAATATCAATTAAGTCTATCTTGTTTAATGTATCATTTAAAGCTTGTGTTTCCTTATTTATTTTCATTTTGTATGATCTGTCCATTGGTGAAAGTGAGGTGTTAAAGTCCCCTACTATGATTGTGTTACTGTCGATTCCCCCTTTCATGGCTGTTAGTATTTGCTTTATGTATTGAGGTGCTCCTCTGTTGGGTGCATAAATATTTACAATTGTTATATCTTCTTCTTGGATTGATTCCTTGATCATTATGTAGTGTCCTTCTTTGTCTCTTCTAATAGACTTTGTTTTAAAGTCTATTTTGTCTGATATGAGAATTGCTACTCCAGCTTTCTTTTGTTTTCCATTTGCATGGAATATCTTTTTCCATCCCCTCACTTTCAGTCTGTATGTGTACCTAGGTCTGAAGTGGGCCTCCTGTAGACAACATATATATGGGTCTTGTTTTTGTATCCATTTAGCCACTCAATGTCTTCTGGTTGCAGCATTTAATCCATTTACATTTATGTTGATTATCGATATGTATGTTCCTATTACCATTTTCTTAATTGTTTTGGGTTTGTTATTGTAGGTCTTTTCCTTCTCTTGTGTTTCCTGCCTAGAGAAGTTCCTGTAGCATTTGTTGGAAAGTTGGTTTGGTGATGCTGAATTCTCTTAGTTTTTACTTGTCTGTAAAGCTTTTATTTTCTCCGTCAAATCTGAATGAGATCCTTGCTGGGTAGAGTAATCTTGGCTGTAGGTTTTTCCCCTTCATCACTTTAAATATGTCCTGCCACTCTCTTCCGGCTTGCAGCGTTTCTGCTGAAAGATCAGCTGTTAATCTTATGGGGATTCCCTTGTATGTTATTTGTTGTTTTTCCCTTGCTGCTTTTAATATTTTTTCTTTGTATTTAATTTTTGATAGTTTGATTAATATGTGCCTTGGTGTGTTTCTCCTTAGATTTATGCTGTATGGGACTCTCTGTGCTTCCTGGACTTGATTAACTATTTCCTTTGCCATATTTGGGAAGCTTTCAACTATAATCTCTTCAAATATTTTCTCAGTCCCTTTCTTTTTGTCTTCTTCTTCTGCGACCCCTATAATTCGAATGTCGGTGCATTTAATGTTGTTCTAGAGGTCTCTGAGACTGTCCTCAATTCTTTTCATTTTGTCTTCTTTATTCTGCTCTGCAATAGTTATTTCCACTTTTTTTTTTTTTTTTTTTTTTGCGGTGTGCGGGCCTCTCACCGCTGTGGCCTCTCCCGCTGCAGAGCACAGGCTCCGGACACGCAGGCCCAGCAGCCTTGGCTCACGGGCCCAGCTGCCCAGCAGCATGTGGACCCTCCTGGACCGGGGCACGAACCCGCGTCCCCTGCGTCGGCAGGCGGACTCTCAACCAGTGCGCCACCAGGGAAGCCCTATTTCCACTATTTTATCTTCCCAGTTGCTTATCTGTTTTTCTGTATCAGTTATTCTGTTATTGATTCCTTCTAGAGAATTCTTAATTTCATTTATTGTGGTGTTCATCATTGTTTAGATACTCTTTAGTTCTTCTAGGTCCTTGTTAAATGTTTCTTGTATTTTCTACATTCTCTTTCCAAGATTTTGGATTATCTTTACTGTCATTATTCTGAATTCCTTTTCAGGTAGACTGCCTATTTCCTCTTCATTTGTTATGTCTGTTGGGTTTTTACCTTGCTCCTTCATCTCCTGTGTGTTTCTCTGTCTTCTCATATTGCTTAACTTACTGTGTTTGGTTCTCCTCTTTTCATGCTGCAGGTTCACAGTTCCCATTGCTTTTGGTGTCAGCTTCCAGTGGCTAAGGTTGGTTCAGTGGGCTGTGTAGGCTTCCTGGTGGAGGGGCCTGGTGCCTGTGTTCTGGTGGATGAGGCTGGATCCTGTCTTTCTGGCGGGTAGGTCCACGTCTGGTGGTGTCTTTTGGGGTATATGTGACCCTATTATGATTTTAGGTAGCCTCTCTGCTAATGTGTGGGGTTGTGTTCCTGTCTTGCTAGTTGTTTGGCATAGGGTGTTGAGCACTGTAGCTTGCTAGTCGTTGAGTGGAGCTGGGTCTTAGCATTGAGATGGAGATCTCTGGGAGATTTTCGCCGTTTGATATTACTTGAAGCTGGGAGGTCTCTGGTCGACCAATGTCCTGAACTTGGCTCTCCCATCTCAGAGGTACAGCCCTGACACCTGGCTGGAGCATCAAGAATGTGTCATCCACACAGCTCAGAATAAAAGGGAGAAAAATTGAAAGAAAAAGATAAAGTACAATACAATAAAATAAAGTTAGTAAAGTAAAAAATAAAAATAAGTATTAAAAAAAATTCAAAAGTAATTAAAAAAAGAAAGAAAGAAGAGAGCAACCAAACCGAAAAACAAATCCACCAATGATAACAAGCACTAAAAAGTATACTAAAAAAAAGGAAAAAAAATAACAGACAGACAGAACCGTAAGATAAATGGTAAAAACAAAACTATACAGGCAAAATCACATACGGAAGCATACACATGCACACTCACAAAAAGAGAAAAAGGGGAAAAATATATATATATATCGTTGCTCCCAAAGTCCACCTCCTCAATTTGGGATGAATCGTTGTCTATTCAGGTATTCCACAGATGCAGGGTACATCATATTGACTGTGGAGAGTTATCCGCTGCTCCTGAGGCTGCTGGGAGAGATTTCCCTTTCTCTTCTTTGTTTGCACAGCTCCTGGGGTTCAGCTTTGGATTTGGCCCTGCCTCTGCATGTAGGTCGCCTGAGGGCGTCTGTTTTTCGCTCAGACAGGACGGGGTTAAAGGAGCACATGCTTCGGGGGCTCTGGCTCACTCACGCTGCGGGGAGGAAGTGGTATGGAATGTGGGGCGAGCCTGCAGTGGCAGACGCCAGGAGATGTTGCACCAGCCTGAGGTGCGCCATGTGTTCTCCCAGCGAAGTTGTCCCTGGATCACGGGACCCTGGCAGTGGCGGGCTGCACAGGCTCCCGGGAGAGGAGGTGTGGAGAGTGACCTGTGCTAGCACACAGGCTTCTTGGTGGCAGCAGCAGGAGCCTTAGTGTCTCGTGCCCGTCTCTGTTTTCCACGCTGATAGCCGCGGCTCACGCTCATCTCTGGAGCTCGTTTAGACGGTGCTATTAATCCCCTCTCCTTGCGCACCAGGAAACAGAGAGGCAAGAAAAAGTCTCTTGCCTCTTCAGCAGCTCCAGACTTTTTCCCGGACTCCCTCCTGGCTAGCCGTGGCACACTAGCCCCCTTCAGGCTGTGTTCACGCCGCCAACCCCAGTCCTCTCCCTGGAATCCGACCTCCGAAGCCCGAGCCTCAGCTCCCAGTCCCCGCCTGCCCCGCGGGTGGGCAGACAAGCCTCTCGGGCTGGTGAGCTGGTCGGCCCCGATCCTCTGTGTGGGAATCTCTCTCCTTTGCCCTCTGCACCCCTGTTGTTGCACTCTCCTCCGTGGCTCTGAAGCTTTACCCTCTCTGACACCCGCAGTCTCTGCCCGCAAAGGTGCTTCCTAGTGTGTGGAAACCTTTTCTCCTTCACAGCTCCCTCCCACTGAGGCAGGTCCCGTCCCTATTCTTTTGTCTCTGTTTTTTCTTTTCTCTTTTGCCCTACCCAGGTACGTGGGGAGTTTCTTGCCTTTTGGGAAGTCTGAGGTCTTCTGCTAGCATTCACTAGGTGTTCTGTAGGAGTTGTTCCACACGTAGATGCATTTCTGTTTTATTTGTGGGGAAGGTGGTGATCTCCACGTCTTACTCTTCTGCCGTGTTGAAGCTCCCCCCTCTTCTCTGTTCCTTTGTCTAATGCTGGGACACATCAGAAATGCCGTTTGCGTTGTATTATCATCTAGGGTATGAATATGACTTCTTTAACCACAGAAGTAAAATGATAGCTATTTATTAGATTCAGACTCTGTATATCCAGACTGTATTTTAGCTGCAAGGTGCTTGTGATGAGCAGCCAAAATACATGTATGACATGTGTAATGGTAGCAATTTGGCAAATAATTCACATATACAAAGCTTCTAAAATGCACTTAAATTGAAATGGTTTTGGAACTATAATTATAAGCAGAAGCCTTCCTGGCTTTCAGTTCACCCTGGGGTCATAATTTTCTTTTGAAAATTCTCTCAGGAGAGTATTACCACTGAATGGGCTTTCTTACTGGCTTCCCTGTTGATCTCTGGTGAGTCTAGAGTGTGTCAGGAAAATGTTTTTACTCCATCATATTTCTGCTTGGCTAGAAAAAGCTTTTAATCTCTGGGAAGCTCACACTTTGTAAGTGTGGGTTGTAAAAGTAGTTTCTTTAAGAGAAAAAAATGCCATTGCTTTCTAAATATGAACAAAATTATATGGCTTTGATACATTTGGCAGTTTTATATCAACACACCCATCTCTGGAAAGTGCTTATTATTTCGTGAATACTGTGTCTTATCCCAGGTTCGATGTGCAGGTTCAATAAATAGATATCAGAATGTTGTGTACAATCATACTAAATGTTATCTTTTACAAAAAGACCTAGTATAATTTCTAAATATTTGGGGGTTCAAAATAATTATATTAATGTTTATGATGATGATGTTAGAAGGTACAACTTATAATGAGAGCACATATAATTAAGCATGTTATAATCTTTGGAGAATACATGCTTGATATGTTATAAAGAATAATTCTACCTTTCCTGTTTTTTTTTTGTTGTTGTTGTTGTTGTTGTTAGATACTATGTGGTACTGATCTTGATTACTTAAAAAGTATGTTTATATTATAGTTCCATATTTAGAATATTTATTATTTTTTTGTGTGCATAGGAATGTTTCAAAAGGAAAGTGACAGTAGCTGTCTTTGAATTTGAATCTTTTTGTGGGGTATCATTAGGTTTTCCCACTGGATGATGGGTTTTTCTTCTACTGACCTTTTTAATTATGCTATCTTGGTTAATAACAAGAGACATAGAATCCTAGAATGTTAGAACTGGTAGAGACCTTAGTAATTGTCTAATCTCTGACCACACCTCACATTAAAAATATGTTTTAGGGCTTCCCTGGTGGCGCAGTGGTTGAGAGTCCGCCTGCCGATGCAGGGTACACGGGTTCGTACCCCGGTCTGGGAAGATCCCACATCCCGCGGAGCGGCTGGGCCCGGGAGCCATGGCCGCTGAGCCTGCGCGTCCGGAGCCTGTGCTCCGCAATGGGAGAGGCCACAACAGTGAGAGGCCCGCGTACAGCAAAAAAAAAAAAAAAAAAAAAATATGTTTTATATTGCAACCAAATGTACATAAGTGGACACTCATTCCCCTGCCTGCTCCACACAAATGTATGCATTCATGTAAAAAAAGCTGGAACAAGAGTGTTGTGAAAAAATATTTATGCTTCGTGTGGTGTACCTTAGCAATTCTTCTCAATTCATTAAGAAAAAAATACTTACCTGAACCCATCAAACAGATCTTACCACCAGGACCAGCTATATATTTTGCAGGGCCCAAAGCAAAATGAAACTGTGGGTCTCCTTGGTAAAAAAATTATTTAAAAATTTCAGGCTGGCATTAGCAGATCATTAATCCAAGCATGGGGCCCTTCTGAGCATGGGGCCTTGTGAGACAGCACAGGCTTTACAGCAGTGAAACCACCCCTGCTCACCACTTCTGAATAGATGTTGGCCAGCAGTTTTAAAACACTTTAGAGCAACTCTCATTTTATAAATGTGAAGACTGAGGCTCATTGCAGGTGAATGACTTAAGATAAAAAGATGATGAAGTGCAATACAAAGACAATTCTCTGACTTCTATGCCAGTGTTCTTACCTCTAACCTCAATTAGATTACTCTGGGGATGGAATAATAGAGTTATAAAATTTCTGGCTTTTTGTAAGCTATTCACTCCTCTGATCCCAGCTCTTAGAATTTTATTTTATTTCAGATGTTGTTGAACATGTTTTTAATATTACTTTATCACTTAGTCTATTTTTATGCCTTGGTAAGAGTAAATAATGATTTTCTTTTTTTCTTCTTTTTACTTTGAGGCTTTCTGAACCACCAGCTACAATTATATTGTACTGTAGTTGTTTGAAGTTAATGAAGGAAAAGGCCAAACATAAGTTTCAGAATCTGGGTCAAAGAAGAAAGTCATAAAAAACAGGGACTAGTAATGCCCTACAGAAACTGAGAAGTGATATGGAGGAGTGAAATAGAGGGGTTATATTTAGAGAAGGAGGGAAACAATTATTTCCCTGAGCCTGAAGGAGAAGATGAGAGGACAGCTGTGTATGCCGAATATTGCTTCTAAGTGTGTGGAGAAGAAATGTGTCCATGGTTTTTATATCTACACAGAAATGGCACCCAGGGTCATCATGTGGTAAAGACGGTGTGGAGGTCAAACAGAATAGAAGGTTTAGAACACTACTGGGTGAAGCTGGACAGCCTGAGGAATCCTGGTTCTTCTATAAAGGATCTGCAGCCTGAAGATTTAATTCAAAGTCTCGTATCTATTGATATATATCCAACTAAATTTAATATTTTGTTAATTACAATAAATAGAATGTAAAATTATTAATAATTGCATTTCATTGATTATTAGGCTGAATCCAGATTGTTTTAAAGTAAAAGTGAATCTGAGCCAGTTAAACAAAATGGGCTATCTGAAATAGGGTCCCTGATCTGAACCTACAACATTTGTTTTGTGTATTTGTCAGTGAAGTTGATTAAACTATTTTTGTATTTAGACCTAGTCTTTAAGTCAGTGATTAATTTGGCAATATAAATTAGAGTATGTTTTAATGCATCTTTATTTTTCTTTTAAAATTCTTTTTTTTTTTTTTTTTTTTTGGTTCGCGGGCCTCCCCCTGGTGCGGCCCCTCCCGCCTTGGAGCACAGGCTCCGGACGCGCAGGCCCAGCGGCCACGGCCTACGGGCCCAGCCACTCTGCAGCATACGGGACCCTCCCGGACCGGGGCACGAGCCCGCGTACCCCGCATCGGCAGGCGGACCCCCAACCACTGCGCCACCAGGGAGGCCCCATGTTTATTTTTAACAGAAGTCAAGGGAGGTGCAAATGGAGAATAACTGGAGCAGGAAAGTAAATAAAATTTATAAAATGTCATCTTATGTTGTTTTTTTTTGTTGAAACCTGTAGTATTTAATCTTGTACATTCAAACCATGAGGGAACACCACTTTCAAAACTGTGAGTGAATGTTAAACAATCTTTATCAGACTTCCAGGTATAATTCTATGTTACAATGGCTTTCATTTATTAATAGAAAACTTTGAAAAAGGCATCAAAAACATTCTTCCAGATCTGAAAGTTTCAAAGTATATTCATCCACATTCTACGTTTTTTCCTCTCACCCCATACTTAATTCTCTTACTCTTTTTTATTTACCTTTTATTTAAGTGTTTGTTTTCCAATTTCAGGCAGGACCTAATTTAGAAACTTGTAAGTCCTTTCACCCAGTGTTGTCCTGCAGGGCTTCAGTAACAGACATTATTAAATCAACACATATAGTACTTGTTTGTTTGTTTGTTTTTCCAAGTGGCTGGCCCTGGAGAATTTGGGATCCCTTCTGCAGAAATATTTAATATTGTGTTCTTAGCACATGTATCTGAAAAACTGTGCTTAGCTCAACCTGAAATTGTCTCTCCCTCAGGATCAAGCGAAGATCAAAAGTTAAAATGCTTTAGGAAGTCCTTTTATTCATTTTGAAGCCCCTTTTCATGATCAACTTTTAGTGGTGTACAGCTGTGTGGTGATTAAAGACCCTTAGCATCTCTTAACGCGACTTTTCAAATGTCAAATGCCCACGCACACAGTAGGTATAAAATGTCTTCTCCAATGATCAGAACAAAATGTAAAAATAAAAAATTGAAAGTTACCTTCTGATAGCCCTACTGAGATTTCAAGACAGTGATTAAAAATAGTTTCTCCCAGTAATTTGCATATTAATACCATGAAATATTCACCATATTAATTTTTTAATTAAATTCGGATCACTGTGATAATTAGTTTCAATAATTTTAGGAACAGCAGTCCCTTAAAAAGATCAATGGTGAACAACGTTTAAGATCTAAATGCCTTCAATCTCTTGAACTATTTCTCAGTAGTTTACTTAATCTGAAAAATAATCCAATGGATTGCAATGCCTTGATTAAAATTAAGATGACTCAGAATTTCTAGAACTTTATTTCTTCAGCATGGTTATTGTTACTTGTAATATTAAAAAGTTTTTTTACTTTAAAAAAAAGCCTTCCGAGTGAAACATAGTGTAATGTTTCACTTTGATGAGATTTCTAAGAGCCATTAAAATGCTGGTATTCATTGTGACTCTCTAAGGGAGGAAGGATAGAGAATACAGCGTTTTCCACATTTGTTTGACTAATTTTTAGAAAAGACACTTCAGGGGACAATGCTATAGAATATGTTTTGGCAAAAGCTGATACAAAGGGTGTCTGAGTTTCTGTTTATACATTCAAGGACATAGTCGTGGAGTATATAAAAAGTGTCAACTTTTTGTTAGGTTATGAAAAAAATATGTTGTCTTAAGGTGAAACAATGTCATGTGAAGTGGTTGGAATGTAAGGTATTTCTAAATTTAAAATAAAAAACAAAAACTATGCCTTAAGTTTTCTGTTAGCTTGTGAGGTGATGGGTTTTTTTTTTCTTTCTTTCTTTTTTTTTTTTGCTGTACGCGGGCCTCTCACTGTTGTGGCCTCTCGCATTGCGCAGCACAGGCTCCGGTCACGCAGGCTCAGCGGCCACGGCTCACGGGCCCAGCCGCTCCGTGGCATGTGGAATCTTCCCGGACCGGGGCACGAACCCGTGTCCCCTGCATCGGCAGGCGGACCCCCAACCACTGTGCCACCAGGGAAGCCCCATGAGGTGATGTTTTAACCGACTATCTTTGAACAAAATTCCTCTGTATGTACTCTACTTAACATGGAGGATGAAAGTGGAAATTCCAGTCATCTTAGCTCTAAGGAAATCTGAAGTGACTCAGGAAGATGAATGACCATGGGGAAGAGGATGTGTGTTGGGCACCAAAGGAAGGGTATTGCTTTTGGATTCTGTATGTTGAAGCACATGGCTTCTGAATCACTGAGTTGCAGATGATCTTAAAAAGATATGTATATACCAAGCTAGAGTAAGATTATACCAAGTCATTTTTCCATTGAGGGAAGAGAGGACAGAAGACCTCCAGTGTGATGATGATTGATAATATTATGAAAAGTAGTAATCATAAATCACTCTTGGAGTGTTACATGCTTGCTACTGTGCTAAAGTGCTTTATGTGGATCGTTTCATATAATCCTCAAAAAAATAAAGTTAGTATAATATTCCCATTTTTAGATAAGAAAATTGAGGCCTGGAGAAGTTGCATTATTTTTACCCACATCTCACAGCTATAAGTAAATGATCCAGGGAACATACAAACAGGAAGTCTGACTTGCAAGCCCATGTTTCTAAACACTAGAGGTTTGCCTTCTGTGTTATGTTTGTTTTACCATCAGTAATAAAGTTTCCAATAACAAAGCATGTTACTGGCAGGTCTGTTCTTTATGGAATAGAGGCACCTCTGTGGCTACAGATGTCCCAACTTTCTCGGACCCTTACTGTTTACTAGTTATTGTTTGAATAGGGAATTTCTTTTCATTTTCTTCCAAGATATGTCACTGTAACTTGTAGTTGTAACTAAGGTTTTGAGAGGTAAGGAATAATGTTAGGTAAACAGATAGAAAAAGTTTTTGTTTGTTAAGAAAGTGAAGTCTTTTTTGAAATAAAGCAGAGAAAGAAGTGGGGAAAAGTAAATGAATTTTAATAACTTCAAGTTATGCAAAGAGCACAGTGGGATAAATGTTGCAATATGGGTATAGTATGTGATTTTAAAATTAAGTCAAAGACTGCATGGATGGTCCTGTGTAGTTGAATACATCCATGCAGATGGTGGCAGAATAAACTTGCATTTGCTTCAGGAGTGGCTCCCAGGACCAACCAGTTCTTATGCTCTTGGAGACACGATGTAATAGAGTTAATGGAGGTGTCACTGCTGCTGTGATAGGATCAGTTACTGCGGGTGATTCCTAATGGGTTTGGAGCTCAGCGTTCTTTACTAATTTCTCGTTTCCATTCCCGCTGTCATAGTTCAGGCCCTTATTACCTTTTGTCTGGACTACCAGCTGGTCTGATTACCTTTGGTCTCAC
This sequence comes from Aethalodelphis obliquidens, assembly GCF_003676395.1. Taxonomy (NCBI): domain Eukaryota; kingdom Metazoa; phylum Chordata; class Mammalia; order Artiodactyla; family Delphinidae; genus Aethalodelphis; species Aethalodelphis obliquidens. The sequence continues at coordinate 666,825 of NW_020838011.1, forward strand.
ATTTCTCAAAATCACCCTACAGAGTTTAAGGTTCTTGAAGCTCCCTTTTTATCATGCTACTCTCCTGATCAAAAGTCTCCAGTGGGTTTCCATCACTTACTGAATGAAGAACAGACTTTGTAACCTGGCATAGTCTCCTGAACTGGCTGTAACCCCCTGTCCTGCCTTATCCTCCTGTTAACTTACACGTGTCCTTCATCCATGCCTACCAACAGCTGCCTGTAGCCTATGCTTCCTCATGCCATTCCCTTTGCTTTTGCTTCTCTGTCAACTAAAATCCCTTCTCCTCTTTTTCTTCCATCAGCATTCTACATAGGCACTATTTATTTTTTTCTTTAAACTACTTTACTGAAGTGTGATTGACATGTAAAACACTGTACATATTTAATGTATACAATTTAGTGAGTTTGGGGATACATACATACCTGTGAAACCATCACCACCATCAAGGCCATGGACATATCTATCATCTCCTCGAGTTTCCTCCCATCTTCCTTACCATATCATCATTTTTTGTGTATGTGATAAGAACACTTAACGTAAGATCTACTCTTTTAACAAATTTTAAGTATATATTAAAGTATTGTTAGCTATAGGCACTATGTTCTATAGCAGATCTTCAGAACTTATTTATCTTGTGTAGCAGAAACTTTGTACCCTTTCACAATTACTTTCTCATTTCCCCCTTCAGGCCCTGGTAACCACCATTCTACTCTACTTCTATGAGTTTGACTATTTAGATTCCATATATAAGTGAGATCATGCAGTATTTGCCTTTCTGTGTCTGGCTTATTTCACTTAGCTTATTGTCCTCCAGGTCCATCCATGTTGTCACAAATGCAGGGTTTCCTTTTTGTAAAGGCTGAGTAATATTCCATTGTATGTATATGCCACATCTTCTTTATTCATTCATCCATCAATGGACATTTAGATTGTTTCACATATGCATTCATTAATGACATTACAAATGTCTCTTACTTCATAAAACTCTGATCATTTCAATGGTGAGGAACTTTTCATCCTCTGAACTTTACAAGTGAATTGGTGATCTCCTTGCATGAAGCTAACAAATTTTTCTTTAGATTATAGTTAGAGTACCTCTTTATTACTGGATTTTGAGGTTATTAAGTGCAGAGGTTTCATTTTAATCATCTCTGTACCCCACAGTGACTATCCCAGGGTCGTAACACAGTAAATGCTTAAAAAAAAAATCTGTTGCACCAGGGCCATAACATAGTAAATGCTTAAAAAATATTCTTGGCACTTATATGAGCTGGCTTCCACCATTCTTGAGAATATTATCCATAAAATCCTAACTCCCCAAAGGCAGGTGGTTGTAATATTTCTTCCGCTCTATTTGCTCTTCTAAAACTCTCTGTTTTTGTTTTGAAAAATCATCACAATTGGAATAAAAATCTTAATTTACATAATTATTTATTGTTGGTCTTTGTAAGGATAGAGACTAAGTCTGCCTAGTTCATCATTGTATAACTAGCATAGTATCTGGAACATGGACGTCGTATAATAAATATTAATTGAATGAGTGAATGAATCTCCTAATATAATCTGTTTTCCAAAAACCTGAATAATAGCTATTCATTCAAAGATACTTATTGGGTACTTGCTATATAGAATACATTGCTAGGGCTAATGAAACAAAAATTGAAAGAGAATTCCTTCATGTCCAAATGTGAATCCAGTCAATAGGCAAAATAAATTCAGCCAGCCACTTTGGCTTTAGTATGCCAGAAGATCAGCCCTGCCCTAACTGGTCTATAAAGGAATCACAACATCTCTCAGTCTGGTCTATCATCCTGGTAAACAAATATGATCTGCCTTACTTGTAAGGGCTATTGAACACCTTAAACTTGACTTGTCAGGTAGAAGAAACCATTTCTTCTGTGTAGTAGATTTAACCCCATGTGAATACTGTCAGTGGACATGTATCTACAGTACATGACTCAGTTGACAATACAGAATGCGTAAACTTCAAGTGCTTGATAGCATCCCCATATTTGAATGATCTGTCTCTGAGTCCTGCCAAAAGTGCAGCTGAGACCCTTAATATTTGAGTGGGTTACTCTAAGAAGCACATCATCCATAAAACTTTCTCATTCTAAGCTTTAAACGTGTATCAGGTTAGATCAGGATATACTGGGCTATGTACTATAGAACAACATTATAAAACTCTGTCCTTGGATTTTATTGCACTCATATGAGAAATGATTCTATGTAGAAGATCTCCATATTGTCTTCATAAAACAGCAGTTAAGGATATTATGTATAAAGTTATTCAGTATTTCTTATATGAGGACCCATGTCCTCATATATATTTTTTTCAGAATTTAGGGTTAAGATAAACTTTGTCCACTGATAATGATCCTTTTCAGTAGTTAATGAAAAATTTGCAGCTCATCATCATATATATATGATATTCAGAGAGCTAAAAGCTAAGCCTTTTGCCTGGGTTCCTTTATCTTGAGTTTTATTCTATAATTCCTTTCCTTTCCGTCTTTCTTCCCACTTATTGTCTCATTTTTTTCTGTGCTTTTGAAAATAGTTTTATTGTATTGATTACTTGCACTGTGGTTTGAATCAATTATTTTCAGATGTAGTTGGAGGCATAAATAAATAACATCTAAATAAATAATAGACTTGTCTTTAGGCATCCATATTCTCTCTTACAAACATTCATTGCAGGAGTTAATTGGAAATGGAACTAAATATTAGTTTGATTAATTAGTGTTCATTAAGTTCCCTTGGTGTACTTTATAGAACCCTAGAAGCTTCTGGTGTCTGCTGTAACACAGCTTGAATGGTACTTTTGGGGAGACAGCATGAATTTTTCTCATATTTTAATGAGTATTATATATACAGATTAATTATTTTTGTTCAACATTCCATATTGTTCCCTCTGCTTTGAAATGAAAATTGTAAATGCTTAAATAAATTAATTGAAAAGTTGTTTACCATAACTGAAACTCATATACGTACTTTCATGTCATCAGCTGAAATGAAATTTTCTAATGCCTGACACAGGTAATATGTTTAATGAATCACAGCTGAGTTCATTTTTGGCTTCTTTAGGGAAAAAAGAACAGAACTCTCTTCCATTGTTCACTAATATGAATATAAAAAATATAGAAATGTCCAAGCTGCTCATGATCTAGAAAACAACCGGAGACTTATTAGTACACCTGTTCTTCACATTACCATTAGTGGGGCATACAATTCTCTACAAACATAAATATCAATCCCATCTTATATTGGAAGAAAAAAGTCCTACTGATAGAAAGGAGTATTTGAATATACAGACATGGTTAGTCATGGACAAAAACTTGACCCTTGGATTGTACCAGCAACTCTTTTGTTTTGGGGACGCTGGGCTCTCAAAAAAATGTATTATCCTTTAAAATTTTTTTTAAAAGGTATCATCCTTGAGTTGTGTTTCCTAGACAGTATTTAGCAAAACACTTTTCCTGCAAGACACACTGTGGTAATGGGGATTCTTGATCAAATACATGTGGAACATACAACATATCACACCTCCATCTTCTTGGAGAGTCATAATTTCTTTTTTTTTTAACATCTTTATTAGAGTATAATTGCTTTACAATGGTGTCTTAGTTTCTGCTTTATAACGAGTGAATCAGCTGTACATATACATATATCCCCAAATCTTCTCCCTCTTGCGTCTCCCTCACACCCCTCTAGGTGGTCACAAAGCACTGAGCTGATCTCCCTGTGTTGTGTGGCTGCTTCCCACTAGCTAGCTATTTTACATTTGGTAGTGTATTTATGTCCATGCCACTCTCTCACTTCACCCCAGCTTACCCTTCCCCCTCCCTGCGTCCTCAAGTCCATTCTCTATGTCTGTGTATTCCCGTCCTGCTCCTAGGTTCTTCATAACTATTTTTTTTTTAGATTCCATATATATATGTTAGCATATGGTATTTGTTTTTCTCTTTCTGACTTAACTTCACTCTGTATGACAGACTCTAGGTCCATCCACCTCACTACACATAATGCAATTTCGTTTCTTTTTATGGCTGAGTAATATTCTATTGTATATATGTGCCACATCTTCTTTATCCATTCATCTGTTGATGGCATCCATTCAAGTGTCGATGGACACTTAGGTTGCTTCCATGTCCTGGTTATTCTAAATAGTGCTGCAATGAACTCTTTTTGAATTATGGTTTTCTTAGGGTATATGCCAAGTAGTAGCATTGTTGGGTCTTACGGTAGTTCTATTTTTAGTTTTTTAAGGACCCTCCATACTGTTCTCCATAGTGGCGGTATCAATTTACATTCCCACCAGCAGTACAAGAGGGTTCCCTTTTCTCCAAACCCTTTTTTTTTTTTTTGCGGTACGCGGGCCTCTCACTGTTGTGGCCTCTCCCTTTGCGGAGCACAGGCTCCAGACGCGCAGGCTCAGTGGCCATGGCTCACGGGCCCAGCCGCTCCGCGGCATGTGGGATCTTCCCGGACCGCGACACGAACCTGTGTCCCCTGCATCAGCAGGCGGACTCTCAACCACTGTGCCACCAGGGAAGCCCCCCCCCCCTTTTTTTTTAGCATCTTTATTGGAGTATAATTGCTTTACAATGGTGTGTTAGTTTCTGCTTTATAACAAAGTGAATCAGCTATACATATACATATATCACCAAATCTCTTCCTTCCTGTGTCTCTATCCCACCCCTCTAGGTGGTCACAAAGCACCGAGATGATCTCCCTGTGCTATGAGGCTGCTTCCCACTAGCTATCTATTCCAGGTTTGGTAGTGTATATATGTCCATGCCACTCTTTCACTTTGACCCAGCTTACCCTTCTCCCTCCCTGTATCCTCAGGTACATTCTCTAGTAGGTCTGCATCTTTATTCCCATCTTGTCCTTAGGTCCTTCTTACCATATTTTTTCTTTCTTTGTTTTTTTTTTTAGATTCTATATATATATGTGTTAGCATATGGTATTTGTTTTTCTCTTTCTGACTTACTTCCCTCTGTATGACAGTCTCTAGGTCCATCCACCTCACTACAAATAACTCAGTTTCGTTCCTCTTTATGGCTGAGTAATATTCCATTGTACATATGTGCCACATCTTCTTTATCCATTCATCTGTTGATGGACACTTAGGTTGCTTCCATGGCCTGGCTATTGTAAATAGAGCTGCAGTGAACACTGTGGTACATGACCCTTTTTGAATTATGTTTTTTTCAGGGTATATGCCCAGTACTGGCATTGCTGGGTTATATGGTAGTTCTATTTGTAGTTTTTTGAGGAACTTCCATAATGTTCTCCATAGTGGCTGTATCAATTTACATTCTCACCAACAGCGCAAGAGGGTTCCCTTTTCTCCACACCCTCTCCAGCATTTATTGTTAGTACATTTTTTGATGATGACCATTCTCACCGGTGTGAGATGATATCTCATTGTAGTTTTGATTTGCATTTCTCTGATGATTAATGATGTTGAGCATTCTTTCATGTGTTTGTTCACAATCTGTATATCTTCTTTGGAGAAATGTCTACTTAGGTCTTTTTGGATTGGGTTGTTTGTTTTTTTGATATTGAGCTGCATGAGTTGCTTGTATGTTTTGGAGATTAATCCTTCGTCAGTTGCTCCATTTGCAAATATTCTGAGGGTTGTCTTTTGGTCTTGTTTATGGTTTCCATTGCTGTGCAAAACCTTTTAAGTTTCATTAGGTCCATTTGTTTATTTTTATTTCCATTTCTCTAGGTGGTGGGTCAAAAGGATCTTGCTATGATTTATGTCAGAGTGTTCTGCCTGTGTTTTCCTCTAAGAGTTTGATAATGTCTGTCCTTACATTTAGTTCTTTAATCCATTTTGAGTTTATTTTTGTGTATGGTGTTAGGTAGTGTTCTAACAAGACTTTTACATGTAGCTGTCCAATTTTCCCAGTACCACTTATTGAAGAGGCTGTCTTTTCTCCACTTTATATTCTTGCTCCTTTATCAAAGATAAGATGACCATATGTGCGTGGGTTTACCTCTGGGCTTTCTATCCTGTTCCATTGATCTATATTTCTGTTTTTGTTCCAGTACAATACTGTCTTGATTACTGTAGCTTTGTAGTATAGTCTGAAGTCAGGGAGCCTGATTCCTCCAGCTCCATTTTTCTTTCTCAAGATTGCTTTGGCTATTTGGGGTCTTCTGTGCGTCCATACAAATTGTGAAACTTTTTTGTTCTAGTTCTGTGAAAAATGCCAGTGGTCGTTTGATAGTGATTGCACTGAATCTGTGGATTGCTTTGGGTAGTATGGTCATTTTCACAATGTTGATTCTTCCAATCTAAGAACATGGTATATATCTCTCTATCTATTTGTATCATCTTTAATTTCTTTCATCAGTGTCATAATTTTCTGCATACAGGTCTTTTGTCTCCTTAGGTAGGTTTATTCCTAGAAATTTTATTCTTTTTGAAGCAATGGTAAAAGGGAGTGTTTTCTTAATTTCACTTTCAGATTTTTCTTCATTAGTGTACAGGAATGCAAGAGTTTTCTGTGCATTAATTTTGTATCCTGCTACTTTACTAAATTCATTGATTAGCTCTAGTAGTTTTCTGGTAGCATCTTTCGGATTTTCTATGTATAGTACCATGTCATCAGCAAACAGACACAATTTTACTTCTTCTTTTCCTATTTGGATTCTTTTTATTTCTTTTTATTCTCTGATTGCCTTGGCTAAAACTTCCAAAACTTTGTTGAATAATAAAGATGAGAGTGGGTACCCTTGTCTTGTTCCTGATGTTAGCAGAAGGGTTTCAGTTTTTCACCATTGAGAATGATGTTGGCTGTGGGTTTGTCATATATGGCTTTTATTATGTTGAGGTTGCTTCCCTCTATGCCTACTTTCTGGAGAGTTTTTATCATGAATGCGTGTTGAGTTTTGTTGAAAGCCTTTTTTTTTTTTTTTTTTTTTTTTTGGGTACATGGGCCTCTCACTGATGTGACCTCCCCTGCCACAGAGCACAGGCTCTGGACGCGCAGGCTCGGCGGCCATGGCTCACGGGCCCAGCCGCTCCGTGGCATGTGGGATCCTCCCAGACCAGGGCACGAACCCGCGTCCCCTGCATTGGCAGGCGGACTCTCAACCGCTGCGCCACCAGGGAAGCCCCTGTTGAAAGCTTTTTTTGCATCTATTGAGATTATCATATGGTTTTTATCCTTCAGTTTGTGAATATGGTGTATCACATTGATTGATTTGCGTATATTAAAGAATCCTTGCATTCCTGGGATAAACGCCACTTGATCATGGTGTTTGATCCTGTCAATGTGCTATTGGATTCTGTTTGCTAGTATTTTCTTGAGGATTTTTGAACCTATATGTTCATCAGTGATATTGGCCTGTAGTTTTCTTTCTTTGTGACATGTTTGTCTGGTTTTGGTATCAGGGTGATGGTGGCCTTGTAGAATGAGTTTGGGAGCGTTCCTCCCTCTGCTATATTTTGGAAGAGTTTGAGAATGATAGGTGTTAGCTCTGCTCTAAATGTTTGGTAGAAGTTGGCTGTGAAGCCGTCACTTTTGTTGTTGGAAGATTTTTAATCACACTTTCAATTTCAGTGCTTGTGATTGGTCTGTTCATATTTTCTATTTCTTCTTGGTGCAGTCTCAGAAGGTTGTGCATTTCTAAGAATTTGTCCATTTCTTCCAGGTTGTCCATTTTATTGGCATATAGTTGCTTGTAGTAATTTCTCATGATCCTTTGTATTTCTGCAGTGTCAGTTGTTACTTCTCCTTTTTCACTTCTAATTCTATTGATTTGAGTCTTCTCCCTTTTTTTCTTGATGAGTCTGGCTAATGGTTTATCAATTTTGTTCATCTTCTCAAAGAACCAGCTTTTAGTTTTATTGATCTTTGCTATCATTTCCTTCATTTCTTTTTCATTTATTTCTGACCTGATCGTTATGATTTCTGTTCTTCTGCTGACTTTGGGGGTTTTTTGTTCTTCTTTCTCTAATTCCTTTAGGTGTAAGGTTACCTTGTTTATTTGAGATGTTTCTTGTTTCTTGAGGTAGGATTGTGTTGCTATATACTTCCGTCTTAGAACTGCTTTTTCTGCATCCCATAGATTTTGGGCCGTTGTGTTTTCAGTGTCATTTGTTTCTAGGTATTTTTTGATTTCCTCTTTGATTTCTTCAGTGGTCTCTTTGTTATTTAGTTGCATATTGTTTAATTTCCATGTGTTTGTATTTTTTTTTTACAGTTTTTTTCCTGTAATTGATATCTAGTGTCATAGCATTGTGGTTGGAAAAGATACTTGGTACGTTGTCACTTTTCTTTAAATTTACCAAGGCTTGATTTGTGACCCAAGATATGATCTCTCCTGGAGAATGTTCCATGACCACTTGAGAAAAAAGTGTATTCTGTTGGTTTTGGTTGGACTATCCTATAAATATCAATTAAGTCTATCTTGTTTAATGTATCATTTAAAGATTGTGTTTCCTTTTTTATTTTCATTTGGATGATCTGTCCATTGGTGAAAGTGAGGTGTTAAAGTCCACTACTATGATTGTGTTACTGTCGATTTCCCCTTTTATGGCTGTTAGTATTTGCTTTATGAATTGAGGTGCTCCTCTGTTGGGTGCATAAATATTTACAATTGTTATATCTTCTTCTTGGACTGATCCCTTTATCATTATGTAGTGTCCTTTTTTTCTCTTGTAATAGTCTTTTTTTTAAAGTCTATTTTGTCTGATGTGAGCATTGCTACTCCAGCTTTCTTTTGATTTCCATTTGCATGGAATATCTTTTTACATCCCTTCCGTCTGTATGTGTCCCTAGGTCTGAAGTGGGTTCTCTTGCAGACAGCATATATACAGGTCTTTCTTTTGTATCCATTCAGCCACTCTATGTCTTTTCGTTGGAGCATTTAATCCATTTACATTTAGGGTAATTATCGATATGTATTTTCCTATTACCTTTTTCTTAACTGTTTTGGGTTTGTTATTGTAGGTCTTTTTCTTCCCTTATGCTTCCTGCCTAGAGACGTTCCTTTAGCATTTGTTGTAGAGCTGGTTTGGTGGTGCTGAATTCTCTTAGCTTTTGCTTGACTGTAAAGGTTTTAATTTCTCCATCGAATCTGAATGAGCACCTTGCTGGGTAGAGTAATCTTGGTTGTAGTTGTTTCCCTTTCATCACTTTAAATATGTCCTGCCACTCCCTTCTGGCTTGCAGAGTTTCTGCTGAAAGATCAGATGTTAACCTTATGGGGATTCCCTTGTATGTTATTTGTTGTTTTTCCTTCGCTGCTTTTAATAGTTTTTCTTTCTTTTTAATTTTCTCCTTGGATTTATCCTGAATGGGACTCTCTGTGCTCCTGGACTTGATTAACTATTTCCTTTGCCATATTAGGAAAGTTTTCAACTATAATCTCTTCAAATATTTTCTCAGTCCCTTTCTTTTTCTCTTCTTCTGGGACCCCTATGATTCAAATGTTGGTTCATTTAATGTTGTCCCAGAGGTCTCTGAGATGGTCCTCAATTCTTTTCATCCTTTTTTCTTTATGCTGCTCTGTGGTAGTGATTTCCACTATTTTATCTTCCCGGTCACTTATCTGTTTTTCTGTATCAGTTATTCTGTTATTGATGCCTTCTAGAGAATTCTTAATTTCATTTATTGCGTTGTTCATCATTGTTTGTTTGCTCTTTAGTTCTTGTAGGTCCTTGTTAAACGTTTCTTGTATTTTCTCCATTCTATTTCCAAGCTTTTGGATCATCTTTACTCTCATTACTCTGAATTCTTTTTCAGGTAGACTGCCTGTTTCCATTTCATTTGTTTTGTCTGGTGGGATTTTAGTTTGCTCCTTTATTTGCTGTGTGTTTCTCTGTCTTCTCATTTTGCTTAACTTACTGAGTTTGGGGTCTCCTTTTCGCAGGTGGCAGGTTCGTCTTTCCCGTTGTTTTTGGTGCATGCCCCCAGTGATAAGGTTGGTTCAGTGGGTTGTGTAGGCTTCCTGGCGGAGGAGACTGGTGCCTTTGTTCTGGTGGATGAGCCTGGATCTTGTCTTTCTGGTGGGCAGGACCATGTCTGATGGTGTGTTTTGGGGTGTCTGTGAACTTATTATGATTTTAGGCAGCCTCTCTGCTAATGTGTGGGGTTGTGCTCCTGTCTTGGTAGTTGTTTGGCATAGGGTGTCCACCACTGTAGCTTTTTGCTCGTTGAGTGGAGCTGGGTCTTAGTGTTGAGAAGGAGATCGCTGATAGAGCTTTTTTCATTTGTTATTATGTGGAGCTGGGAGGTCTTGGTAGACTAATGTCCTGAACTCGGCTCTCCCACTTCAGAGGCACAGGCCTGACACCCTCGCGGAGCACCAAGACCCTGTCAGCCATGTGGCTCAGAACAAAAGGGAGAAAAAGAAAAGACAGAAAGAAAAAATAAATAAAGTTATTAAAACAGAAAATAATTATTAAAAATTAAAAAAATAAAAAGTAATAAAAAAAAGAAAGATGAGTGCAACCAAACCAGAAAACAAATCCACCAATGATAACAAGTGCTAAAAACTATACTAAAAAAATAAAAACGAAAAACAAAACACTGGCAGACAGGACCTTAGGACAAATGGTAAAAGCAAAGCTATACAGAGAAAATCACACAAAGAAGCATATACATACACACTCACAAAAAGAGAAAAAGGAAAATATATATGTATATCATTGCTCCCAAAGTCCGCTGCCTCAATTTTGGGATGATTCGTTGTCTATTCAGGTATTCCATAGATGCAGGGTACATCACGTTGACTGTGGAGTTTTAATCCACTGCTCCTGAGGCTGCTGTAAGAGATTTCCCTTTCTCTTCTTTGTTCGCACAATTCCTGGGGTTCAACTTTGGATTTAGCTCCAGCTCTGCATGTAGGTCGCCTGAGGACATCTGTTTTTCGCTCAGGCAGGACAGGGTTAAAGTAGCAGCTGATTAGGTGGCTCTGGCTCACTCAGGCGGTGGGGGGTAGGGAGGGGTGCGGATGCAGGGCGAGCCAGTGGCGACAGAGGCCGGCGTGATGTTGCAACAGCCTGAGGCACGCCGTGTGTTCTCCCAGGGAAGTTGTCCCTGGATCACGGGACCCTGGCAGTGGCGGGCTGCACAGGCTCCTGGGAGGGGTGGGGTGGATGGTGACCTGTGCTTGCACACAGGCTTCTTGGTGGCTGCAGCAGCAGCCTTAGCGTCTCATGCCCGTCTCTGGGGTCCGCGCTGATAGCCACGGCTTGCTCCCATCTCTTGGAGTTTGTTTAGGCGGTGCTCTGAATCCCCTCTCCTTGCGTACCCCAAAACAGTGGTCTCTTTCCTCTTCGGCAGTTCCAGACTTTTCCCCAGACTCCCTACCGGCTAGCTGTGGTGCACTAGCCCCCTTCAGGCTCTGTTCACACAGCCAACCCCAGTCCTCTCCCTGGGATTTGACCTCCAAAGCCTGAGCTTCAGCTCCCAGCCCCTATCCGCCCTGGCGGGTGATCAGACACGCTTCTCAGGCTGGTGAGTGCTGGTCAGCACTTATTCTCTGTGCGGGAATCTCTCTGCTTTGCCCTCTGCACCCTGTTGCTGCACTCTCCTCTGTGGCTCCAAAGTTTTCCCCACGCCCACCAGCCCTCTCTGCCAGTGAAGGGGCTTCCTAGTGTGTAGAAACTTTTCCTCCTTCACAGCTCCCTCCCTGTGGTGCAGGTCCTGTCCCTATTGTTTTGTCTCTGGTTTTTCTCTTTTCTTTTGCCCTACCCTGATATGTGGGGAGTTTCTTGCCTTTTGGGAAGTCTGAGGTCTTCTGCCAGCATTCAGTAGGTGTTCTGTAGGAGTTTCACATGTGGGTGTATTTCTAATGTATTTGTGGGGAGGAAGGTGATCTCCACGTCTTACTCTTCCACCATCTTGAAGGTCTCCCCCATAATTTCTATTAGTATCAAGGTCTAATAACTTCTGCAGGAAAGACATATATTGTTAGATCTAGCATTTTCCTAGAAGGAAGAATTTCTTCTCAGAACAAGCAAACAATACCCCAAGAAATTATGCTGGTTGCTATTGTTATTGTTGTTTTCATGTTCTCTGGAGGACACTTTGATTGGGGATGCTTTAGGAGTTCTCTTCTACCACCTGGAGCTTATTCCTGTGCTCTTTGTTTCTTATAGAATCATGGGGTATTGGAAGGGCCTCAGAAGATGCTGTAGCTCAGTGGTTTTCAAATTGTGGCATTCATGATAACAACCTATGGAAGTTTTGTTGAAACAAGGATTTCTGGGCTCCACTCCTGGAGTTTTGGGTTCAGTAGGTCTGAATTAGGAGGCTAAGAATTTGCATTCTAACAAGTTCCTAGGTGACTCTGGTGGTGCTGGTCTTGGATGATCCCTTGAAAACCCATGATGTAGTGATTTGATGTAGTCTACAATATCTCCCACCCCACTTCCGGCATTTGAAACTTTCACAGACATTTTTTACTCTCAATTTCCTCAAGTAACCTTAATTATCTAGGACACATCACTTATCCCCAAATCATTAGGCTTGAATATATGAACCAGGTGGTCACTCATTAGTTCTGGAGTTATTTCTGGAAAAAGCAACAGCTTGTTCTCTCAATGACCTCTACCACCTCTGGCTGCCTTAGTGCTTTATGTATCAATCTGGATGTTCATTCATTTAGTTTTTGAATAATGCTTACTGGGTACATACTATATATTGGGCACTCTTTTAGGTGCTGGGCATATAGTGGTAAACAAAACAGACACGGGTCCTTACTCTCATGGAGCTTACATAGAAGGGGAAACAATTTAGGAGGGAGATAAATGAAAACAAACAAAAACAAGACATAGTAATATTAGCGAGAATGTCTATGAAGGACTAACCAATACTGTGGCCAGAAAATGGCTTCTTGGAAGAGGTAGCATCTGAGGCTAATCCTCAGTGGCTTGTGTTTCTTTTTAGATTATTCTCCTTTGTATTTGGCCACCTAATGTCTGGATTGATTATTTCACCAGCAGCCTCACTGCTCCTTTGGATTTTGGTGCTGTTGGATTACCTTCCTGCAGCTTTGCTGCTTTGCTTATGGCTATGGATAGAGGTGCATAATGACCACTCCTGGTCATTCCTCCCTTATCGACCCCCAACTCTTCCTCCACCTCTTTCACCTACCAGCAAGAGTAAGATATCTGTCTGCTTCACCAACTGTATTCTTTTTTTTTTTTTTTTTTTTTCAGTACGTGGGCCTCTTACTGTTGTGGCCTCTCCCATTGCGGAGCACAGGCTCCGGACGCGCAGGCTCAGCGGCCATGGCTCATGGGCCCAGCCGCTCCGCGGCATGTGGGATCTTTCCGGACCAGGGCATGAAGCCGCGTCCTGTGCATCAGCAGGCGGACTCTCAACCACTGCGTCACCAGGGAAGCCCACCAACTGTATTCTTTTAAAAAAAAATATTTTTTTTTTTGATGTGAACCAGTTTTAAAGTCTTTATTGAATTTGTTACCATATTGGTTCCGTTTTTTTAAATGTTTTTGTTTTTTTGGCTGTGAGGCATGTGGCGTCTTAGCTCCCTGACCAGGGATCAAACCCACACCTCCTACAATGGAAGACGAAGTCTTAACCACTGGACTTCCAGGGAATTCCCACCAACTTTATTCTTGAATAGTTACTGAAAAGGAATGCTGTACATTTTGAAACAGGCCTTCCCATCTCTGAAATGTTCTTTAAGAAAACTTTAATAAATGTAATGAGCTGAATTTAGTTTCCCTGTCATTTCTCTTCGTAATTGTACCCATTGGACGTAACATGGATCTAATCTAACCCCTCTGCACATGACAGATATTTGGATATTTGATGACAGCCACCACGTCCTCCACATCTCCTGCGAGACTCTTCTTTCTTAGGCCAAACTTCTCCATTGCCTTCGAATTAGTCATTCCTCATTGGATGTGGCTTTGAATCTCTTCTCTTTCTTGCTTTCTCTCCTTCATATGCCCTTTACTTTGTCTTTAACCAGTCATCCAGATGTGGTTTGAATAACAAAGAGCAAAAGATTATTGCCTCTTGTTGATCTGAGTGCTATTCATCTATGATGCAGCCTAAATGCACAGGGGCTTTTTATTTCTTTAATTTTGAATATTAATCTCATTTTTAAAACTCAAATTGAGTTTGACTAACCTCTTCTTCCCTAATTATGTTTTCTTGCATGCTTCCTGCAGTGAAATCATGCTCCGTCCATCACTACACTTAATATAGAACTCACTTTACGTCAGGTGCTTTTCTAATGCATTGACTTATTTAATTCTTAAACAACCTTATGAAATTGAAACTATAATTAACTCCATTTTATAGATAAAGAAAGCAAGTCACAGTAAGGTCAAATGACTTGTCAAAAGTTACACAGCTATTTACAACTGATGGTACCAGAATCTGAACCCTGATAGCCCTGCTCTAGTGTTTGTGCTCTGAAGCACTATCCTATAATGCTCTTAATTCTGTTGCAATCAAGTACAAAACTCTTTATTATCCCTGTGAAATTTCATGTCGTAAGATTTACTCCAATCTCTTCAGTCTCTCAAGATTATTTTGTGTCCTGGCTGTGCCATCCAAAACATTCAGTATTCCTAACAAGTCCATGTTTTCCATAAATATAAAAGCAATCCATTAAAGTACTCTACCTATCTATCTATCTATCTATCTATCTATCTATCTTTGATCCTTTTAGAAATGAAGAATCATCCATCATCTATTCACATGTTCTGAGAGCCTTCAACTGATGAGAATTTTACCGTATCTTAAGTTAAATGCATGTTGTCTGTGGCTTCCCTTCCTATCCTTTATTTCATGTTCTGTTGAAGAATTTTGACCCATGATGACTGGTAGAAGGTACCCTGAATCTCTTACAAGGAAACAAAGGTCATGTATTGAGATGGATGTTAAAACGCAAATTGTATGAACTTCAGGTTTCCTTCTAGGCAATGATCATGGAAACAGAAGGTAAAGTTTGGCAGACAATTAAGGTTGGTAGAAGTCTTTTGACATTAAGAAGGATATCATAAACACCTTTACAGTTTGGAGGAATTTGGCCAACAGTTGTATAGAAGTAGCTGGAACAAATGATAGCCAGAGTCTTGCTTTGAATCCAGGGGGTTAGAAGAAAATGTAAAAACTAATGCTGGTGTAGAGTGCTGGGATTGTAACTTCTGCCACAAGGACTCTGCCATAGTGACCTAAAAAGGTGCTGATCAAGTTAGAAAGAGATGTATGTACCACACTGAAAGAGGTATGACTATGCCTCATAGTATGTAACATTGTGTAGTGTTTGGCCAAAACAGGTGGTCAGTAACTGTCAGTTTCTTTAACTGTCTATTAAGTCAAGTATTAATATGCCTCCCAATTTTGGATTTCCATAGGGACAAGATGGCAACTAGACAGTCTTTTAAACTATTTTATTTTAGTGATAATAGGAGACAACAAATATAGAAACAATTATTTGTCCTGTTTACTATCTTATCCCTAGAGCAGGGCTTCTCAACAGCAGCACTATTGGCATTTGGAGCTGGACAGTTCTTTGTTGTGGGAGCCTGCTCTGATGTTGTAGGATGTGTAGCAGACTGTCAGCCTGGTCTCTACTCACTAGATGCCATTAAAATCCTGTCATTTGTGATAGCCCAAAGTATGTCCAGACATTGTCAGTTGTTCCCTGGGGGTAAAAATTACTCCTGTTGAGAACCACTGAGCTAGAACATCAAACATAAGAGACAGTCAAATATTTATTAAAGGGATAAAAAAGTGGATGAAAGAAATGTTTCCTGTTGTCCACATTCATATTAATTCTTTGTTGTCTAACACATTAATGACTGTGAGGGGGGCTAGAAATCAGGTTATAAGAGAGCATTTTTGTTAGATACTATTCCGAGCCAAGAGGAACATGCATTTGGGTTCAAATCCTACACAAACCAGCAGAAACTGTTCTCCCATCCAGTGAACACTTGGATTACTCACTTACCAAACTTTCTTCCTGATTGGTGACTACAATTCCACCATTCTCAATTCACTCTTTTACTCAGATGTTTTCCTTTTCCTGAAGAGTTCCTTAAAAAACAAAACAAAACAAAAAAAACAAGTACCCCAGGAAGAATTGCTTAATCCTTATTGTTAACAAGAGTGAGATATCATGCATTTGATATTTTCTCCTACACAATTAGATATGAACACTTGGGGAGCCCTTGGACCTTTGGAAGTTTTAGAGGTCACAATGGAAAGAGGAGAAAGTGAAGAAGGCAAACTTCACCAACCACTGAAGTTTCCAAGCAGTCTCACCAGTGTTATTTGTTTATTAAATACACATGCACAGTCTCTGGGACACACAGAAAACATTAAATACCCAAATATTCAAGATCATGATACCTAGAAACTTAAATTTTCTGCTCTAATTGCTAATCTCATGGTCATCATTTAATACTTTTCTTAAATAGTAGTTAATTTGAAGGTTACATTTTCCATCTTGTATTTCCACAATTGTTGATCTCTGTGAAGACCTGGAGCTAAAGTCTCCAGATTTAATTGTCACAAGAATTCTCAGCCAAGCCACAGTCTTTGAGCATAAGCTGCTAAGACGATTTCTTCAGAACTGGCTCTGGTATCTGTTATTCTCGTCCTTGCTTGAATTGATTTCTGCTTTTTATTCATTAAAATACATTTGTTAAAATATGTTTATGCATGCCCTAAATCTAAATCATGGATAATTTGTGCTGTATTGACTGATTAAAATAATGAGTTTGATAAGTATTTGTGCCCATGTACCCCTTCCTGCTGTAGGAGCCTCATGCATATAGCTGATTCACTTTGTTATACAGCAGAAACTAACACAACATTGTAAAGCAATTATACTCCAATAAAGATGTTAAAATTTTTTTTTAAAGTAAAAATAAAAATATTTTCTCTGTTAAAAAAAAAGAAATACATTAAAAATCCTTACTTTGACTGAAAAACACGAACAGCACAGCTTTAACCTCCTTATTTCTGTCCTTAAGTGCATGAGCATCTATACAATGTTAAAGGCACTTCCTTATAAGGCACTTTGGCTCTTCATAAAAAATAAATCAATAAAATAAAATAATGAGTTTGAGTCTTCCACTTAGAGGTTATCATTCTTGTCTTTTAAGCAAAGGTGCAGTAATCATACCTACAGGAGAGTATTTCTCTTGACCAATACAATTACCAAATACTATAAAGGGCAACAGGAATGTTTCTCACAAGAAAAATTTCACATGGAGCAAACTGAGCTCCTTGCAGTAGTAGATGGTTATCTTGAAGCCATCCCTGGGATAGTATATTCAGTTCAATTCAGTGTCCATTTATTACAGACCTATTGGTACTGAGGAGAGAAAAGTCAAATAAAGTTACTTCCTGGGCAGAAGAGTAGATTTCCTTTCCAGACATTTAAATATTATGTTATGGGCTATTCCTTTGTATGTTCACTTACTCACCTAGACCTTGACAAAATAAAAGGGAATTATGACAATATTAAGAAAGATTTCACAATCAGAGCTATCTACACCTCTATGGCCTCTTTAGGATATGGACCACATTTGTCTTTGCTATCATATATCTAGAAACCTTTCATTTGTGTGAGAGAACTTTCTGATGAATGCTCTAATGCTCAAAATGGCCATAACTTCAGTAACTATCCTTACCTATCATAGCTGGTTTCTTTTACAACCTGGATTTGCTCCATGAGAAGAAAGGGCAATTTATAACTTCTTCCTTATTTGTTTCTGGAGCATGAGTGTCTATGGGTTTCTGTTCATTATTTATATCCCAAAGCAATGCTATGAATTATCCAGGAGTCTGCTGGATCACGGTCATGTTTATCTTGGGAGTCTCAGAATCTGCTTTGGCAAGGAGGACGTAATCTATAGCTTTCTGAGGAGGGGTAAGACATTACAGTCTTCAAAATTCTGACTATTGTGTTGTGAATTGCTACAAACACCTTTCTTCACTTACTTGACATGCTCCATCTTCCTGTATTCTTGCTATTTCTGGAGGAAACAGACTCTGCTGGTAAAGCCAGATGAAGAACTTTTGCAGCCCCATTTTCTTTTTGTTAGATATTATTCTTTCATTGAAGTAAAGAAAAGGTACTTTGAAAATGTGATAAGTGACATATGTATTAGAAAGCATGGACTAACTGTGTCTTGCAGAGTCTTTAAATTTTTTCAAGGTAAAGACTTGTAATTTTAATATTATCTGAGGAGTCTAGATATTTATCAAATAGTAGATAGAAACTCATGGAAACAAAGCATCCTTCATAAAGGTTAACACTAGAGTACAGCTCCTATGATTATGATTCCTAAAAGAAATGCCACCAACTGTGTTACTTCAGTTCGATGGCTCTTCCTCACACACTCAGGGGACAAGCAACTTTCCAGGCAGAGAGCAAAGATGGCTCATGTCTTTGGCTTTGTTCCTCTCTTTTTACACTTCCTTCCAGTTTCTTCCCAAGTACATAATAAATATTAATGACTACTTCTTAAAGTCAGGAATTCAGGAGAAGGTATTTGGTTGAACAAAATTGTGTCTAGAACACGTACCAATCATTGGCTCCTGTTCGTTGGATGTGAGTTATACCAATGTGACCAATGTTTGCAGTAGGTATGCTCCTGCCCCTTGGGAAATGACTCGATGGAGACATCCATTTATGTTTTTACGAGCAGAAGGGAAAACCAGCACACTTGCACTTTCTTATCTGCAGAAATTTTTATATTGGTGTTATCTTACTTACAAATTCCCATCTTCTCTTTTAATGGGGTGGAAGAGTAGTTAAACCTGTTTTCAGTTTGGCCAGAACTGTGTTTGGAAACACAGTTGCTTGAGGACAAAGTGTATGTGCAACTTTGAATGTATGCTTAGTGGAAAAACAACAACAACAACAACTCGATCTACATTGCAGTTAGAATAAACTCTCCAGTGAATACATTATATACAACCCAGGAGGAAACATTTTTTTCCGTGAGTTTTGTGACACATGTCAATGTGAAACCCATACGTGGATAAGCTTGTTTTCTATATTTTCAGTAAATGAATGTCAAACCTGAAGCCTTTTTATTGTAAAAATAGACTCCATGGTATTAAATAAATCATGCATAGATCATGACATTCACCCACAGTCTAAGAGCTCGTTTTGAAAGAGGTTAGATTGTGTTTTGTACCTGAACCTCAGCTTGCATGTTATACACACACTTTCACAAGTACAATCCAAGGTAAACACCATTTCATTGTAACCTTTTAAAATTCCTCAGCATGATGACTAGCTATGACATGAATAAGTATGCTAAAAAAAAACCCTTCAACAAACCTATTCTCATGCTTCATTTACATTATTCCCAGAACACAAATAGTAAGATATTAAAACTGGGTAAGACTGTCAAATGAGATTCACTCACCTGACAGTTCTGTCACTTTAAATTGCTTTGTTGTTTATTCCAGGGTTGCAATCTCAGCCCTGTTACTTGTTAATTGCTTAGTCAATGCAATTGTATCACAACACATTTATCAGAATTTTAAGAGAAGAACTGTCTCTCGCTTAGATATGAAATTACTTTGATGGATCGAAGGTGATTATCATCATTAAATATGATGAGCACAAAATAAAAATTCTGGTTTTAAATTCCTCTGCAGTAAAGACACAATAAAATTCTATTTGGAGCCTTCTGATAAAGGAATGAAACATCATGTGAGCAGCTGACCATCAAATGAAATATTTATTGAGCAATTAAGAAGTGCAGTGCACTTTCAATATTTGCTGTTAAAAACAAAAGCATTGTACTTACATATAAGTTGTGAATGTATTTGTGTGTGTGTGGGGGGAGGGGTCAGATTTGGTGAATGTTTACTTGAGGATTGGCACTGGATTCAGGATATTGAAGGATTCTTTAGACTCTGGCAATGGAATCATCCTTGTTCTTCATTTTGAATTCAGCTTTTGCCATATGCAAACTCTTTTACCACTTTACATTTATACTTATATTGTCTTCTTTCATTTAGAATAAAATCCTAATGAATTTATACTTTTTCAGATAGCAGAGTGTGGTAGATAGAAAGAGCACCAGATCACATCTACAACTGAAGTTATAATCTGCACCCATTCTCATCTTCTCCTGCATTCTCTCCAAACCTCTTCTTTTTCTTAAATATTTATGATATTTGCAACATTCCTCATTAGATTATTGACCCAGTCCCAAATCTCATCATCTTTTATTTTTCTCTCTCCCTATCTTACCTGTGCAACTCATCACCAAATCTGTTTTTATTCTACTATGTGCATTGTTTAGTTCAGGTCTTC
Organism: Aethalodelphis obliquidens; assembly: GCF_003676395.1. Lineage (NCBI taxonomy): Eukaryota > Metazoa > Chordata > Mammalia > Artiodactyla > Delphinidae > Aethalodelphis > Aethalodelphis obliquidens. Next base: position 687,126 of record NW_020838011.1, read on the forward strand.
CCATCATCTCTTTTTCTCTGGATTAGTTTCTTGATCTTCTTCAAACTTTACCTCCAACTTAGATTCCATGTTGAAAACAAAAGGAAAGTTCCTATTGTTACAACACCAAAAATTATTTCTGAATTACATATCTGACCGTGTTACTCACCTTGCTTAAATCCACCATGGATCCCTATTAACTACAGGGTCAAATCAAAGTTTGTTAACTTAGAATAGCAGGTTCTTCTTCATATTGGCCCATTCCAGTTCTATTTTGCATTGTCTTCTTTTCCCAGTACTCTGATTTGTCCCTGTGTTATAAAAGTATTCACCTACTTATGGCTTCTTGATCTAGTCATGGCATTTCATGACATACTTTGTTTCTTCTCTCTTCCTTCTTGTATGATTGTTAAACTGTGGGTTCCTCTGGTAATCCATGCTACTCTTATTTTCCCGAGCTATAGTTTGTTGCTTCGTCCACTTCACCTAGAAGATCTCTCTTTCAGCATTTATAGTAGCAACTGATATTTATTAAGCACTTACTATGTGCCACGTGTGGTTCTATGTGCCTCATTTAATCTTTATAACTAACTTATAAAGTTCATAGAATTCCCATGCACCTCTTAAGAAATGGGGGAAATTGCAGCCCAGAAAGGGTCAGTCATTTGCTCAGGATGAGGGACAGAACTGGAAAACAGTGATATCAAGATTTGAACCAAACTGGTTTGCAGTAGAACCTGGGATCTTAACCCCTGCATTATGTGTTCACCCATTGGAAATGGTTTTGTAGGCATATACCTCCTCTTCTGGAATGCAAACTCTCTACATTCAGGAACTGTTCTTTATATTTTACTCCCTGAGCCTAGGACAGTATTGAGCTTAGAGCAGACATTCAGCATACATGTGCTGAATAAATGGTTAGGAGTTAGACATGGGTTTATCCCCTACCTTTTGCATCATTGGAAAAACTCATTCAGCTTTCTTGAAAATAATATTCTTCCTCATATGCAAAATTGGAATTATAACACCAGCCTATTTCAGAGTGCTGATGGGAGAAATAAATGAGGTAATTAAAGTGTTTGAAAACATCAATAGTCATACAAATGAAAGGGAATAATGTACTTTTTAAAATAAGTAACAGTTCAATAAATTGAATAATATGTAAAGTCTACTATGTGCAAGAGTCTTTATTGGTGGCTCTTAGAGATATAAAACGAATATAATATCGTTACTACCCTGCAGTTGTTTAGAATAAGGAATTATCACCTAACAATTATAAATGGCTTTTCTGATTACACAGTCTTGACAGAAACTGTGGATCACTTTAGTCAAAGACATATTGAAAAATACATTCATTTGTTCATTCATTTATTGCCGTCTGTACCTACAATGTGCTGGGCAGTTTCCTAGGCCCTGAAGATACAATGATGAGGAAGTTAGACAAAGCCCCTGCTATGTGAAGGGGAAAGATAAAGATATATAAACTCATACTATAGGAAAAAAGAAAGTAAAATGATAGAAAGAGATAGGGTAGGTGGGATAATTTCACTTAGGTTGTCTCTTCTTTGAGAAGATGTTAATATTAACATTCTTAGGTAAACATCACTAGACTATTTATAATACATTATCCTTTGGGCCTGACCATTGAGCTAACAAAGGTGTAGTACATACTGTCAGTGCTCTGCCAATATCCTCTTAGATCCCTTTACCATTTCTGTGCATGTCAACTTGATTTTAAATGGCCAACATCCGTAGCTTTGGACTGCTGGAACACACTGCTGGCTCATACCACAGGCCAGAAGCACCTGGCCATTAATGTTACTCCAAGGCAGCCCTTAATCAATAACATGGGTGTGGGGGTATGAATACCCTCGCTCACTCTCATCCCTTGGCCAAGATAATTCTGAGGCATGCATTTTACATCATTTCCAGATGGAAAGCTTCAGTTTCCCACTGTGGCATCTGCCTTTACAATGTACCTCTTTTTCTTGTTTCTTGAGGTAGGCTTGTATTGCTATAAACTTCCCTCTTAGAACTGCTTTTGCTGCATCCCATAGGTTTTGGATTGTTGTGTTTTCATTGTAATTTGTCTCTAGGTATTTTTTGATTTCCTCTTTGATTTCTTCAGTGATCTCTTGGTTATTAAGTAGTGTACTGTTTAGCCTCCATGTGTTTGTGTTTTTGACATTTTTTTCCCTATAATTGATTTCTAACCTCATAGCGTCATGGTCAGAAAAGATGCTTGATATGATTTCAATTTTCTTAAATTTACCGAGGCTTGATTTGTGACCCAAGATGTGATCTATCCTGGAGAATGTTCCGTGTGCACTTGAGAAGAAAGTGTAATCTGCTGTTTTTGGATGGAATGTCCTATAAATATCAATTAAATCTATCTGGTCTATTGTGTCATTTAAAGCTTGGTGTAAGTGAGGTGTTAAAGTCCCCCACTATTATTGTGCTACTGTTGATTTCCTCTTTTATAGCTGTTAGCAGTTGCCTTATGTGTTGAGGTGCTCCTATGTTGGGTGCATATATATTTATAATTGTTATATCTTCTTCTTGGATTGATCCCTTGAGCATTATGTAGTGTCCTTCCTTGTGTCTTGTAACATTCTTTATTTTAAAGTCTATTTTATCTGATACGAGTATTGCTACTGCACCTTTCTTTTGATTTCCATTTGCATGGACTGTCATTTTCCATCCCTTCACTTTCAGTCTGTATGTGTCCCTAGGTCTGAAGCGGGTCTCTTGTAGACAGCATATATATGGGTCTTGTTTTTGTATCCATTCAGCAAGCCTGTTTCTTTTGGTTGGAGCATTTAATCCATTCACGTTTAAGGTAATTATGGATATGTATGTTCCTATTACCATTTTCTCAATTGTTATGGGCTTGTTTTCGTAGGTCCTTTTCTTCTCTTGTGTTTCCCACTTAGAGAAGTTCCTTTAGCGTTTGTTGTAGAGCTGGTTTGGTGGTGCTGAATTCTCTTAACTTTTGCTTGTCTGTAAAGCTTTTGATTTCTCCCTCAAATCTGAATGAGATCCTTGCCAGGCAGAGTAATCTTGGTTGCAGATTCTTCCCTTTCATCACTTTAAATATATCATGCCGCTCTCTTCTGGCTTGTAGAATTTCTGCTGAGAAATCAGCTGTTAACCTTATGGGAGTTCCCTTGTATGTTGTCATTTTTCCCTTGCTGCTTTCAATAATTTTTCTTTGTCTTTAATTTTTATCAGTTTGATTGCTATGTGTCTCGGTGTGTTTTTCCTTGGGTTTATCCTGCCTGGGACTCTTTGTGCTTTCTGGACTTGGGTGGCTATTTCCTTTCCCATGTTAGGGAAGTTTTTGACTATTCTCTCTTCATATATTTTCTCAGGTCCTTTCTCTCTCGCTTCTCCTTCTGGCACCCCTATAATGTGAATGTTGTGGCATTTAATGTTGTCCCAGAGGTCTCTTAGGCTGTCTTCATTCTTTTTTCTTTATTCTGTTCCGTGGCAGTGAATTCCACCATTCTGTCTTCCAGGTCACTTATCCATTCTTCTGCCTCAGTTATTCTGCTATTGATTCCTTCTAGTGTAGTTTTCATTTCAGGTATTCTATTGTTCATCTCTGTTTGTTTGTTCTTTAATTCTTCTATGTGTTTGTTCTTTAATTCTTCTAGGTGTTTGTTAAACATTTCTTGCATCTTCTTGATCTTTGCCTGCATTCTTTTTCCGAGGTCCTGGATCATCTTCACTATCATTATTCTGAATTCTTTTTCTGGAAGGTTGCCTATCTCCACTTCATTTAGTTGTTTTTCTGGGGTTTTATCTTGTTCCTTCATCTGGTATTCAGCCCTCTGCCTTTTCATCTTGTCTATCTTTCTGTGAATGTGGTTTTTGTTCCAGAGGCTGCAGGACTGTAGTTCTTCTTGCTTCTGCTGTCTGCCCTCTGGTGGATGAGGCTATCTAAGGGGCTTGTGTAAGCTTCCTGATGGGAGGCACTGGTGGTTGGGTAGAGCTGGCTGTTGCTCTGGTGGGCAGAGCTCAGTAAAACTCTAATCCACTTGTCTGCTGATGGGTGGGGCTGGGTTCCCTCCCTGTTGGTTGTTTGGCCTGAGGTGATCCAACACTGGAGCCTTCCAAGGCTGTTTTGTGGGGCTAGTGACAGACTCTGGGAGGGCTCACTGCCAAGGAGTACTTCCCAGAACTTCTGCTGCCAGTGTCCTTGTCCTCACAGTGAGCCACAGCCACCCCCCACCTGTGCAGGAGACCCTCCAACACCAGCAGGTAGGTCTGGTTCAGTCTCCTATGGGGTCACTGCTCCTTCCCCTGGGTCCCGATGCACACACTACTTGTGTGTGCCCTCCAAGAGTGGAGTCCCTGTTTCCCCCAGTCCTGTCGAAGTCCTGCAATCAAATCCCACTAGCCTTCAAAGTCTGATTCTCTAGGAATTCCTACTCCTATTGACGGACCCCCAGGTTGGGAAGCCTGATGTGGGGCTCAGAACCTTCACTCCAGTGGGTGGACTTCTGTGGTATAATTGTTCTCCAGTTTGTGAGTCACCCACTCAGCAGTTACGGGGTTTTATTTTATTGTGATTGCTCCCCTCCTACCATCTCATTGTGCCTTCTCCTTTGTCTTTGGATGTGGGGTATCTTTTTTGGTGAGTTCCAGTGTCTTCCTGTCGATGACTGTTCAGCAGTTAGTTGTTATTTCGGTGCTCTTGCAAGAGGGAGTGAGCGCACATCCTTCTACTCTGCCATCTTGAACCAGTCTCCACTGTGGTAATTTATTTTTATTTTTATTTTTTTGGCTGCATTGGGTCTTCGTTGCTGCATGTGGGCTTTCTCTAGTTGTGGTGAGTGGGGACTAACTACTCTGTTGCAGTGTGCGGGCCTTTCACTGCAGTGGCCTCTCTCGTTGTCAATAACACAACCATTCTTAAATTCAAAATGTGGTTGTTTATTTCTCCTCCACGTTGATAGTAACTTAGTGTTTTAATATTCAGTTCTTAATATCTGTTTGAACTGAAAGTTAATTATAAAATTGTTAGTTAAAATCAGTTTTTCGTCTGATTTTGCTCAGATTAATATTACTAATTTATATGTAATATAAATTTAATATAAGAGCAGATTTCTGCACATAAATGCCAATAACATCAAAATCAAATAATGGCCCTGACTCAGGTCTGGACAAGGGGTGGAATGAGAGAGTTGAGCTACAGTTTTTAGATAATATAGGTATAGTTAATATACATAATAAAAAGATTAGCTAAATGTTAATTTGCCTGAATCCAATAACCTGAACTCAGAAACATTCCCCTTTAGAATGCAGAAAGGGAATTGTAGCTGATCCTTACAGTGCCAGTGTGCAAGATTTAGGACTGAATATTAGCTTAACCAGTTTTCTTGGATCCGCTTTAACACCTGTGATCCTTAGGAGCCATATTCCCCAGTAAGCAGCATATTGATGGGTTGGGACATATTGAACCAATTATTTTCATATCACTGAACTTATCATCAAATAGAGTAAAGTTAGAAGGGAGAAGCAGACGGACTGAATCCAACTCATGATAAAAGGAAGAGAAATGCAGCAGGAATAGACCTGGAAAAAAGATCTTCAAGATTCTGACTACTGTACTAATAATGATAATTACTAGAGTTACCATTATTTAAATGGTATAGACATACAATAAATGATCAGTTGTTTTTTTTTTTCCTTTGCCGTGCCATGGGGCATGTGGGATCTTACTTCCCAGACCCGGGATTGAACCTGCGCCCCTTGTTTCAGAAGTGCAGAGTCTTAACCACTGGACCACCAGGGAAGTGCCAATAAATGATCAGTTTGATATTCCTCTTCTGATTCAAAAACAATTGTTTTCCATTACAGTCCGTTAGCATAAAGCCTCCTGTTGTATTGATCCTGTTTTAAAATAGATCAATAGTTTGTATCAATAGTATATCAGTACTAAGCAATAGGAATAAACTCCAACTAATTTTGGCAGGATAAAAATTTATTAGAGGGATGTTAGAGAGCTCTCAGTATAGTTGCGAGACTGGAGACCCAGGCTAAGTACTGAAAAGTACAACTTATACCCAAGCCACACTTCAGCACTGGCCTGATGATGAAACTGTTGCTGCCTTCATTGAATACCAGCTGTGACAGTTTGCTCTCTGTCAACTTCTCAACCATATAGCAACTGCTAATGCTGCCAACTAGAGAGACTGGCTTCTCAACTGAAGTCTGATATGGATGCATGTGATTGGCAGAGCTCAGGTTTATCTTTACATCCTAGCTTCAAGGGAACCTGGGAAATGTATGCTTATATATTCTCACTTCTGGGATGGGAATCTATTTTTCCTGCTATGAAGACTTATAAAGTGTAAAATTGCCCCACATAGAAAGAATGCTGAGATGATAAGTGGTTAAAAAGAATGATGATTGGGCTTCCCTGGTGGCGCAGTGGTTGAGAGTCCACCTGCCGATGCGGGGGACGCGGGTTCATGCCCCGGTCCGGGAAGATCCCACGTACCGCGGAGCGGCTGGGCCCGTGAGCCATGGCCGCTGAGCCTGCGCGTCCGGAACCTGTGCTCCGCAATGGGAGAGGCCGCGGCAGTGAGAGGCCCGCATACTGCAAAAAAAAAAAAAAAAAAAAAAGAATGATGATTGTCCAGTCCATGACATCTTTATGTAAAGCCCTTTTGAAGAGCTCTGGCGTCTGGCCTTGTCAGAAAACCAAGTTAAGTGGTCTCTAAATTTGCTCCAAGGATTCTGACTGACGGTATAACACTGTCGTTCAAATAATGGATCTCTCAGACATACTGACATAATCTTGAATAAAAATGTCCTTTACTATTCATGTAGAAGTGAATATCAGTAAGTCTATCAGTATAGAGAGAAATATATGGAGTTAATAATAGTATGTTTGACACTAGTCCTTGATGCCGGTATGAACATGAGGAATGACCAAATGCTAAGTCTTTTTTATTAAGAAAAGAAGTGATATTTTTTTCCTTGTATATTTTATCCACAGACCTAAATTCTCTAGGTTTTTTTTTTAACTTTTTATTTTATATTGGGATATAGTTGATTAACAATGTTGTGTTACTTTCAGGAGTACAGTGAAGTGAGTCAGTTATCTCTAGGTTTTTTAAAACTGTCTTTCTAAAATGTTCTCAAAGCAGAAGAATAAAAGAATATATTATGTTGACCAGTGCATTGAATTTTCTTTATAGATGGAGTGTGCCTGATTTGGCATGCAATTTCTATGTTGTAAACTTCAAATATTTATCAATTATAATGCCCCAAATTATACAACATAGTCTCAAAATTTGTTCTCCATGTAGAAACAAAGTTTTTTTCTTTAAGCAATATGTTTTAATTACGTTGACATAGGGAAACTGCCCATTCAACAAAGTTTGTGCGGAATGATAGTTGGATTACTATTGATGATGCTTCTGTAATTTCTTTTGTATGCTTTTAATTAAAAAACAAAAAACATAAAACACATACAACAAGCTTGTGAAGACAGGGCCTCAGTGAGGAAAGAATATAGAGTTCTAATTCAGAGAGATTATTTTCCAGCCCTGTATCTTTTACTTAACAGCCTCCTTACTTAATTTATTTAACCTCTGTTAAGTCTGTCTTCTTGCTTGTAAAAGTGAGAATGATGATTGTAATGGACTGAATATTTGTGTCCACCCAAAATTCATATTTTGAAATTCTAACTCCTAATATTTTCATGGTATTAGGAGGGGGAGGCTTTGGAGGTGACTGGGTCATGAGGGTGGAGCCCTCATCAGTGGGACTAATGTCCTTACAAAAGAGACCCAGAGAGCTCTTTCATTCCTTCCGTCATGTGAGGACACAGTGGAAAGATGTTTGTCTATGAACCAGGAAGTGGAACCTCACCAGACATTGAATCTGCTAGTGCCTTGACCTTGGACTTTCCAGCCTCTGAAGCTATCAGAAATAAATTCCTATTGTTTATAAGCTGCCCAGTCCATGGTATTCTATTATAGCAGCCCAAGTGAACGAAGATGAACATATCTTCCTTGAAGGACTGTGGTGAAGATTTAATGAGAAGTTAAGTCAAAAGCACATCGCTTAGGCACGGGTACTTTGTGATCTCAGTAATGTTGGTGGTTATTTCTGTTTTAGATGAAGATACTTTCATGCAAACAAGGGGCAGAAGTAATATGAAAATACCTTTAAGATGCTTATTACAGAGACTTTCAGCTCCATAAAAGTAATGAAGAAGCACTGCTTGGAGACTCAAAATTCTGTAATCTACAAGGAGAGCTGAAGCATTTTCTTTAAGATGACTTTAGGGCCACCACCAAAAAAAAAAAGGAGCTAAGATTGAATAAGCTAGGCTGAGACAGGTAACCATGGGGTAGAAATGGTTAGATATAAACAGTATACTGATCAGAATTACTGAATAATTAACGGAAACTCAGTGGAACTCCTTGACTTTGTGTGACACTGATCTGACACAGAGTATCTTAATTCTCATATCAAAAGTTTGGTAAACAGAGCAGTTCAACAGGCACTTTAGAAAATGACACTATTTAATAGCATCAGCATAAGAGGCAGCAGGTGCTAAGATGAAAAGGACTTTGAAAGTTCTCTGTGTGTGCACATGTATGTGTGTCTGTGTGCTATGTGTTTGTGGGAGATAGAGAATGCGAGAGAGAGAGAAGGAGGGAGAGAGGTAGGGAGAGAGGAGAGGAGGAGGAAGGGGAGAGGGGAAAAAAAGAGAAAAAAATGAGAGTTAAAAAGATATTTAATTTCACATTAAGGAGCTTGTCTTGAAAATCTCTCTCGCACTTAGCTGGGTGTGGTATTTTACCTCTTTCACTATTATTATTATTAAAAATAAAATACTACTTTTCAGGGAGATTGCAGTGAGGGTTAGTTGTATTCAGGCATGTGAGGGCACTTAGAACAGTCAGGTAAATACCGGATGCTCAATAAATGTTGAATCTTGAAATGCTATATTATTATATAGAGCTGTTATTATATATCTCTTCTGATTGGTCAGTGCCTCTTATGGACAGGTAGCTAAAGAGTTTGAATATCACCTGATTATTGAAATAAATTTTAGCATTTTGTTGCATTCTTATTTCTAAGAATTAAAGCATTTCAAAAGATACTCAGAATTGGTGCCAAAAGTCAGTGAACTTTTTTCTGGAAATAAACCAAATGTTTTTCTCCTGACAGGTTGTGTCCCTCTTTCCTTCTCTTCTCACAGTCCATTTGTCCTAATACCTAGATATTCTTATTGTGTTTGAGCTCTTTCTGGAAAGCTCAGCAGCTGTTTCTACAAAGGCTCCCTTTGCATGCTGACCTCCTCTGTGAAATGCAGTTGAATTATTTATGTGTGCCACGCTTCACAAAGTGGAGAGCAACAGGAGCCACTAACATTCACTCTCCAATTGGTAGAAGTCAGTAGGAAAAAAAATGGTAGCCCAAATAAATTACTTAGTAGAATGAAAATCAATGACATCTTTCATCAAATGCTGTTAGCTCAGGCCTCCAAGTGTCAGGAAGAAGACATCTAAAACATTTGGCCCATTCAAGTGAAGGACAAAAAAATGCTCTTTGCAGGGGCGCCAAGGCCGAGGGAACTCTAGTTAAATAAAATCAGGCATAAGATGCTGACTGGAGTTGAAGTCCTGCAATTCCTCTGATTATTCACATGGATGAGCCTGATAAGAACTCAGCTCCTAATGACAGAGCCTGTTAGTCTTGCTGTTTGCTTTTGGAGGTAATAGATAGAAAGCTGATGAAGTCCCAGAAATTAAGGACACTACTAAAGTGATTTTTGTCCATTTGTGGTGGAATTTGAGAAAAGAAAATCTGAGAAGGATAATGGCTTCTTCCCTTCCTTTCCTCTGTAGATATTTATTTGCTTATTATAGAATAGAAACCTATATAGTTATTTTTTTTAAAAAAAGACCTGAAGATTCTCTGTAGTGCAAAAACTCACAGTCAATCACAACCAATGCCCCAAGCAAGCAGAATGTGAAAGTTTTGAGTTCCTCCTATTCATTTCCTGAGAGATTTTGAAATACAACTTCAAAATATTAATTATAGTCAAGTTTGATGAAACTGAAGGGCAAACCATTGTGTTGATTCAATTTCATAAGGGATAAAGGTTTCAGTGAGAATTTAATTTTCTTTCTTCCGCAGGTTAAGTTACTGTAAGTGTACAGTGGATTCAGGTAACATGGGTCTGTTTTTGGTTTTTTTCCTTGAATGAGTTTTGCAAAGTTCCCTTAGAGAATTTCTAAATTGAAGAGGAGAGATGTGGATTGGTAGTTTTTCTAAACAGTGCTGCTATACACAGAGGTTCTGGATGGATCAACACAAGTCTGTTGCCACTTGTGGGAAATAATTCAAAAGTGCATGCTCCAAAGGGACTTCTCTGGTGGTGCAGTGGTTAAGAATCCGCCTGCCAATGCAGGGCACACAGGTTCCATCCCTGGTCCCGGAAGATCCCACATGCCATGGAGCAACTAAGCCCGTGCGTCACAACTACTGAGCCTGCGCTCTAGAGCTCACAAGCCACAACCACTGAGCCTGTGTGCTGCAACTACTGAAGCCCGCTCACCGAGAGCCCGTGGTCTGCAGCAAGAGAAGCCATCGCAATGAGAAGCCTGCGCACCGCAATGAAGAGTAGCCCCCTCTCGCCGCAACTAGAGAAAGACTGTGTGCAGCAACGAAGACCCAATCCAACCAAAAATAAAATAATTAATTAAAAAAAGTTATTAAAAAAAAAGTGCATAGTCCACCAATGGTAGGTCAAGAGCATTAACTTAATAAGAAAGATAGCACACTATGCTTATTTCTAGTTTTCACTGTTAATTTTTTGTTACCTTAGGGAAGCCATCTGGAAGAAGGAATTTAATAATAAAAAGAGGTATGTGTCCTTCCTTTCCTAAGCTGGCCAAAGGCACATTTCACTGCTTGAGTTCCTCTAAACACTAAAAAACAATTCAAGCTCTGTGCTCCTGCCCAATTTACATTGTGCTTGAAACCAGAGTTTAAAAGGATCTATTTACTATGGTCACTTTAATTTTTGCTTGTTATTTTGAGACCTAAATTTATGGAATTATACTTTTAAGACTATAAACTTAGATAAAATTGAGTTCTTAAAATATATATCATCATATACATATTCTATGTATCATAATGCATTATGTTGGGGTACATGTATTCCTTCTCTTGTAAAGTGTTCTCTTTTCTTCTCTTTTTATGATTTTGAATTTTGAAAATTAGAAAATATTTGCTGTACATTTTTACGGAGAGAAGATCCACACCTCCTTTGGCTTCTCAAAACAGAGTATAACCTCCTCCCTACATGCTTATTAACCACTGCTTTCTTTACATTCCCTCTGGACAATCTCATCCTTGCCAGAGTCTCAGTTACCAGCTAATGCCTATGACTCTCAAATTTATATCACAAGCTTTTCTTCTGAGCCCCAGACCTTTATATAAAAGACATTTACACCAGCAAGTTCAAACTAAATTTGTTTCTCTCCTTTCCTCGTCTATCCTCTTCCAAAACATGGTCAAACTTGCAATCCAAACAAAAATCTCAACTTTTCCTTGTTCTTTCCCCTCTGTGTCCAGTTACCACCTTCCTTGGAGTCTGCTTTCTAAGGCATTTTCACTGCCCTTCTTTTCTCCTTTCCTGTTGTTTTTGTCCTTGGAAACTAGCATCTAGTCCAACAATCTCCAAAGAGGGGTATGCACACACTTGATGGTTCTTGAAAGTCAGAGAAAACATTTTAGAATTTTTATTTATGGTTATTTTTTCTTATCCTTTTAAGTTTCCAAATGAACTTTATAACGTATACTTTACATGAGTATGTCAGTACATAAGATACGCATGTAGTAGAGAGTGCATGCTCAATATTTTACTGATAAGGTTTCATGATCAAAAATGTTTGGAGGGGGCTTCCCTGGTGGCGCAGTGGTTGAGAGTCCGCCTGCCGATGCAGGGGACACGGGTTTGTGCCCCCGTCCGGGAAGATCCCACATGCCGCGGAGCAGCTGGGCCCGTGAGCCATGCCCGCTGGGTCTGCACGTCTGGAGCCTGTGCTCCGCAACGGGAGAGGCCACAACAGTGAGAAGCCTGCGCACTGCAAAAAAAAAAAAAAGTTTGGAGGCCACTGATCATTGCAGGACTCTTCTACCCAGTTGCCTTGTCCCTGTACTTACATTCTCCAATTCATTTATATTATTAAAAATAATTCCCATATCAACTGGATGAGATCAGACTTTATTTTTGGCAAGATAAACTGTGCTCTTCATTATCTACTCTAAATACTCTTCCAGTTTCCTCTCTCACAATTTCCCCATCATATATTCTTAGTACGGGGCAAACGGAGCATTAGGATTCTTAACGGTTAATCCCTCACCCTGTGACTGGCTCTACCTATTGTTCTTTCTGTGCAGGCAGAGCCCTTTCTTCTTCACCTAGAAAACTTCTGCTCTTTCGAACTCTGGTTGAGATCACTTCTTCCTGAAGCATTCCCTGACTTGAAGCAGAGTTAGTCATGTCCTTTCTTGTATACATGAAGCAATTTACCCACAGTGCTATCATAATATGAGTTGGATTCCATTTTAGGTGTTCAAGATTTTCTCTCTTCTTCTAGACTCTGTCTTTAGATTCTACCTTATTCATCCTTATACTCTCCAGCACTCCTAGTTCAGTGGTTGCCATGCAAGGCAATAAATAAATGATCTTTTAATGCATATGTTAATTTAGTGGAAAAATAAGAGCTATGGTATTATTGTTAGAAATTTCATATTATTCTGATGTAAGTGTTAGAAGAGATAAGAATGGATGTTAAGATCGATGAAGTAATACAGTGGTGCTGTATTAAAATAAGAACTCTTTTTCAGTGTATTAATCTGAGTAAGGTGTAATTTTTATATTTCAGGGGTGACTTTAGAAGGGCATGTTCTTTTACCTTTTGATGAGTGGACTTTTTCACAGAGACACCTACCTATATAGGGTAAAACATATTTGATATTTTTATTTTATTTTACTGTGAAAAGAACACTTAACATGAGATCTACCTTCTTAATTTTTTGAGTGTACAATATATTATTGTTGACTATAGGTGTAATGTTGTACTGCAGATCTCTAGAGCCTATTCATCTTACTTAACTGAAACTTTTTGCGTGTTAATTAGTGACTCCCCATTTTCTCCTGCTGTCCCCTAGATCCTGACAACCACCATTCTACTCTTTGATTCTGTGAATTTGACTATTTTAGAAAGCTTATATTAGTGGAATCATCTGATATTTATCTTTCTCTGACTGACTTATTTCACTTAGCATAATATCCTCAAAGTTCACCCATGTTGTTACATACTGCAAAATTTCCTTCTTTTTAAAGGATGAATAGTATTCTTTTGTATGTACATACCACAGTTTCTTTATCCATTCTTCTGCTGATGGACATTTAGGTGGTTTCCACATTTTAGCTATTGTGATTAGTGTTGCAGTGAATATAGGATTGCTGATATCTCTTTGAAATCCTGATTTTAATTCTTTTGGATAATACCCAGAAGTGGAATTGCTGAATCATATGGTCATTCCATTTTTAATTTTGTAAGGAACCTCCATACTGTTTTCCACAGCAGCTACACCATTTTGCATTCCCACCAACATTGTGCGAGTGTTCCTATTTTTCTACATCCTTGCCAACTATTATTGTCTTTTGTTTTTAATCTCTAAAATATATAAGAAATTCCTACAACTCTATAGTAAAAAATACAAAAACAAAACAAGAAACCCAAAACTAGTAACTTGTTTAAAAAATAGGCTAAGAACTTGAATACATATTTCTCCAAAGCAGACATACAAATGGCCAACACGTATATGAAAAAATACTCAACTTCACTATCATCAGGGAAATGCAAATCAAAATCACAATGAAATATCACCTTATATCAGTCAGGATTACTATTGTAAAAATATATGTATGATATTTAAGTAAACATTGATACTGTTCCCTGTTATACCAAGACTCAGTGGGGAAGAAATCAGTGGGCCAAAGAGGTGAATTGAGGGATTCTCACTTTTCCAAGTACACTAACCTGAGAATAAAGGAGGAGTTCCTATAGGTACAGACCATTGTTCAATAGCCATGAGTTCTCAGACTATTTGGTCTTTTCCTCTCCAAACAGGGTAGATTCAGCTCTTTGATGATCCCAACAAATGTGATGTATGATCTGTTCCCTTACGATGTCCCAGGCACTAAGCTTTATAGGGCTAGATCAGTTTAGACAAGAGTCACCAGCATATCAAAGCAGATCAAAAATGGCCAAGTGTTCATAAAACTCATCATTTATTTTAAAACACAGGGCTAAAAGTTATTTACCCATTTAACATTTCAGTGTTAGCAGCAATATTCAAACTACTCTCAACAGATTGCATCAGCAAGCTTCACATCAGTAGTCTATAGGCTTAAGTACTGTGGGGAATGGACTGATAGCCAGAGACTGTCTCATCACAAAGTATTATGTGCTGGCAGTAGGTCCCAGCTAGGTTGGGGAATATGCAGAGAATAAGCAAGAAAGTTACTAAGATAAACAGTCATTTTGGTTTGTCTGTGTTGTATTTTCATGATCTAACTCTCACCTTCTGCCTTTTTTCACTTTCTGTATACCTCACATATTCTTTACCTTCTCTAATAGCATTTTATTATGGGAAGCAATTCTTGTTGGTAATGAAGATATCACTGTATTTCAAGTTATATATTCTTAAGGTTTACTAAATTTTTTTCTTTTTAATAAGCTTTAATTTAAAAAATAAAGGATTTAAGTGAATTTTTTTCTAAAATTGCAGCTAAAAGCTATTTTTATTTGGAAGCATTTCCTAAACTCTAAGGCAGAGGTATTTATTCCAACGATGATCTCCCAGGACTTTACAAATATGACTATTAGGACACTCATTACATTCATTATAGTTATTTTTTATGTTTGACATCACAACCCTAAGGTAATCTCCATGAAGGTAGATGATGTATTTTATTCATTTCTATATTTTTCTCAGTGCCTGACAGTATGTGTTCAATAAATATTTATTGAATAAATAAAGATAATTAAATAAGTGCGTGAAAATGTGATTTCTATATTTCTCAGAGCATCATGAATAGTATCATGATCATTGCAAGCACTCAATAAATATATGATAAATTATTGAAATATTTTCTGGGTACCTCTTTACTTTTATTGAAACCCTACGTGCAATGATTGTTCCCTGAGTCTTCTATTTGTAGGCAGAGGGAGGCAATAGAAAAAGCGCTGACCTAAGAATCGATTTTTAGCTTTGGCTGGAATTTTTTTTGGTATGATTTTGGGCAATTCATTTCTACCTTTACAACCTTCAGTATCCTCATATGTAAAATGAAGGTAAGACCTGCCCTGTACTCTTACTGGGTTGTATTGAGAATGAAATAGGATACTCTATTTTATAAGTAAAGCAGCCCTGTAAATGTATGTGATAAGTTGGAGTATTGGGTCTGCAATTTTGTCCCACCAAGATTAATTTTCTCCATTCAAAAATGATTTGAAAGACATCTTTTTGTGGTGGTCAAACCAGTTAGGAATGTAGATAAAGCCTTTGTTTAAGGTTTGAAAGTACATCTTGTTTAATATTAACTTGAAATATTTTATGAACACACAAAAATATTTTGATACATTTAAGAAAAAAATTTTAAAAGATATGTATGCTAAAAAATAAAAATTCTAATTCATGATAAATTATGCATTCTAGGGAAGTGTTATAAAAATTAGACGTGTCTAAGTATTTCTCTTCTAGCCAGAAGTGATAATCAGGGGTTCTTACATATTTTATTTTATTTTTCACTGGAAGACAAGTCACATTCCTAAATTCCAGATTCATAGCTATGTTGGAGGTAATTCAATTTTTAGCAAAACATAAACACCAAACTCCAGGTTCAGCACTTGGCTGTATCGGAATTTTCCAGTTTCTTTGACAAGTTCTATCCTGTATAGGCATTTTGAATGTTCATGTTCAAAGTTGTCTTCAAGTCATGAAAGCAACGCTCAAATAAAACTCAGTAAATTATATTAATCAATTATCCCAATATTAAAATTTAATTAAAAATTTAAATAAAATTAACACAAATTTTGAAGCAGACATCTAAGTGTATATTTCCCTAGGAATTTCTGAAAAGCCAGGAGTGAGAGCAACAGTAATTAAAGACTTATCAGTAACCTGTTTAAGCTGAGCGTCTGAAATAGCCATTTAATTTACATTAGGATTTAACACAACTACTCTTGAAATGACTGTAAAATGAATATCCACTTGTTATTAAAAATAATAGTTGAATATTAGCATTTAACGATTTTGATGAAGCAAAATTCATCAAAAATTCACATACTCTGAATTCAAGTAGATATTTCCCCCCAAATATATGTAAATACGTATTTAGTAAAGGCTCCCATCTTCTTAGAAAAATGGCATGCTAGTGTGTTCAGTAAATTAAGAAAATTTTTTGATATAATAGAAAGTACTAAAATAGCGATTATAAAGTGTGTTTTTGAAAAGAGTATTTAAGATAGCATTTAAATATTCAGCAATATTGTAGTTAGTTTTAGGGGATATATTACAAATCTAATAAATGCCAATTTGAGCATTTAATCAGTAGCTGTTGGACACCTATTGGATACTACTGTACTAAAGTCATACTGAAAATACCATGGGGTATTTTACAAGAATGTAAAGTATATTTTATTTGCTTTCTAAATGCTTGCACTAAAATAGGGGGGGATGCAAGGTAGAAAGTAATAAGAACCAAAATAGATCAGATAAAATACTAAGCTTGTTTAGAAAAAAAATGCAAAATTACATCTGACTGGAATGACTAAAGGAAATTCTATGAAAAAGCATTTAATTAGTCCTTGAAGGATAAAATATCAGATCATATGAAAACTGAGGAGGAAAAGCTAACTAGATGTAGACTAGTTTGAACAATTCAATCCAATTATATAGATATGAATTCATGAAGACATTAATGGAAGAATAATTAATTAAAAGCAGAAGGAATCTTCCCTTTAGCAAAAGACTTACACGTTTCTTTAAAAAAGCATTTAGGTAGACTTAAATATTTTATTAATTTATATTATAAGACAGAGGTGCTTCAAGGATATCTATTTCAGAAAATAAGAACAACTATACAATTAACATTAAAGGAACTCTGCCATTCACTTCTTCCATTTAATTTGAGTTTATGAAAATATAATCTTCATGTCAATGCCTTTTACTGATTAGCCTCATTCAGTGTTCTTTTGCAAAACCTAGAATCTGAAACACAGCAGTCGGGAGAAAAGGTTATCTTTGAAAATGCAAAAATTACTAAAAATGGAGGAAAATAACAACAAAAGGAACAACAATGATAATAGTATCAACCATATGCTTTATAGGTTCAAAGAGATTTATGTAGTGGAAGGAGCATCAACTTAAAATCAGATCATGGTTTTCTATCATTTCTATAGTTATCTCTGTGACCTTATGCAACTTACTTCAATTTTCTAAGTTTCAGTGTCCTCAACTGTAAAACAGAAATCTCAGTGCCTACTTTACACGATTGAATGTGTTAACACAGAAGTAAAATGATCAGCATATAGTAGAGGCAGAACAAATGTTAATTTCCCTTGTCCTCATAACACATTATCTAATAACATATTATCTCATAACAACCTGGTAAAGTAATATTACTCATTCAACTACTGTGTATTTTTTGAGCTCCTACTCCAGTGGGCTTTGCACTGGTCTAGGAAAGGATACGGTAGAAGACAAAACAAACAAATATCTATATTCATCAAGATTTCAATAGTAGAGGGTTGAAAATAAACCAGTAAAGAAGGAAAGTGCATAATATTATTTATTTTTCTTGAATTTTAATAACACACCTAGGATATTCCTCAATTTAGATTGGTTGGTTTTACTTATATTGTATCACTTTTTGATTTGCAGATTTATTTTATCTTTTGTGTTAAAAACAATTTATTCAGTGATTATATTTTCTCTTCCATATGTTTTTTTTTTCTGAAAATTTATCATGTTTAAAGTTTAATAGGTTTGCACAAATTTCCACGTATAAAGTTATAACATCATGTAGACTGAAGTTGGTGCACTAGTGAAAAC
This sequence comes from Aethalodelphis obliquidens, assembly GCF_003676395.1. Taxonomy (NCBI): domain Eukaryota; kingdom Metazoa; phylum Chordata; class Mammalia; order Artiodactyla; family Delphinidae; genus Aethalodelphis; species Aethalodelphis obliquidens. The sequence continues at coordinate 705,276 of NW_020838011.1, forward strand.
TATATTGAAATATTATTTTAAAAGGCATTTCAAGACTAAAATGGAGGAGGAAAATATGTATTTTATTAAGCACCTATTACCTTTTAAAATATACAGCTCTATATAGCTTTCACTTTCAGTCTATGATTTTGTACTTTACAAATTTGCACCTGTTAAACTTTGAAAATTAGAAATTTCCAGGAATCACAACAGATGGCAGAGAAAATACTTTTAATCACTGAATAAACTTTTCTTAACATAAAGGATAAAATAAATCTGAAGATCAAAGGGTATTCCAAGCTAGAAAAAAGTAAAACCAATAAAAATAAAACCTAATTTGAGGTGTATTCTGGATGAGTTACAGAACTTCAAGGAAAAGAAAAAAATCTGAGTCATCCAGGTAGAAAAACAAATCCAGTCAATTATAAAGGGGAAATAAAGCAATAATCACATTTCTCCATAGCACTATTCAATGCAAGGAGGTAATAACACAGGACCTATTCATTCTACAGTAAAGAAAGTGGGATCCATATTTTTATTTTAAAAAATCAAAGAAAATGGGCAGGCTTTCTCAAACTTGAAGGAATAGAATAATAAATATGTGTGATTATTTTGAATCAGTTACACATACACACATGTAACCAATCACAAGATGGATGGAGAAGCTGTAGTAAAAGGAATAATGCAACATGCAATGCCATATGAAAGTGGGAACATGTTAATAAAGTTTTGAAGAACAGGAATTTTGAAGAACAGGAATTTTATACCCTGCTAAGATGCATATTTGTAACAGGCATTTATTCTCAACTACATACATACTTAGGAAATACAGTACTGTGGAAAAAGAATAATGTAAGCTTCCCCTTAATAAGAAAAAAAATGAAATATAAGTTTCTATTTAAGAAGAGAACTTGCTTTCATTAAAGGGAAATTATGAAGCAAATTACTTAGAAAATACTTTGTTCATGGGCTGTGTTATAAATTGCTTTCTTTGTATCAACTAAAAAACTGGAATAAACAAATATTTTAGAAAGCTGGGGATAAATAAAGCCTATGCTCTGACTAATCATAATGAGCAAAGGTTCCATGTCTGATTATTTTTGACTACTCAGTTCTCTATCACGTGTGCTATTTCCTCTCTTCAGTTTCTTAAAAGTATTCTTTTTTTTTTTTTTTTCTAAATCACACCTTGCTTTATTCATAGGAAATAGTTTGTGGTCAGTTATTAACTTTTACTGGTTGATTGATTTGATACATGTGTATATTGTGAAATGATTATCACAAAAAGGTTAGTTAACAAATCTTTCATTTCACATAGTTACAACTCTTTTTTTTCCCTGTGGTGAGAACTTTTAAGATCTATTCTCTTAGCAATTTCCAAATATACAGTACAATATTATTAATTTTAGTTCTCATGCTGTACATTGGATACCCAGAACATATTCATTGTATAACTGAAAGTTTACGCCCTTTAACCCACCTTCGCCTATTTCCTCAACCCCCCTCCCCCACCTCAAGCCTCTTAGCAACCACCCATCTACTTTCCCACTCTGTTTCTGTGAGGTTTTCTTAGATTAAAAAGCATTCTTTAAAGAGATGAGTACTCTTGTGATTGAATTGTTTTATAGGGGAAATTTTCTTTTTCCAACTGAAATGTAAACTATGTTTACGTAGATGTGTCAAGGTGTGTAAAATGTGTTTCAGGTAATTGTATAAAGCCATAAAATAATGCTAGTAGTGTAGGAAAGAGAGATAATCACAAACTGTACTTGTTTTTAATTACTTCAGATATAAAAACTCACTGTAACCTTTGGTGCTAGAAATGTTTTTTTTATAAGTGGTAGCTACCTGCTGGAGCTGCATACAAGATTAAATTAGAAAAAAATCCTCCCAACAGTTATCACATCTAAAAAACAACATGGATCATTGTTTGATAACAATTAAAAGCCCTTTATAAACAAATATCCATCCCCTTCACATGACTTGATATTAGTGACAAAGGAGTAGAGAGATGGAGAAGCTGTGGCAAAAGTTGGCGGTAAAAATTTAATGTAGTAGTCTAAGATTTAACAACTGATATTAGGATGTTAGAACAAAACATTGTCAAAAGAAAAATGATAATAAACAATAAAAATGGGAGGTGGAGAAAGAATGCTCACTTTCTCACCTTTCAGAGTAGAGAGTCACTTATACTCTTCAATATTGTAACATTGATGAAAAAAGACTCAGTAAGAGTGTCCTCATATTTTTATCATTTTTAAACATTAAAGGGGTCATAAGAACTTATTAAATATTGAAACAAAAATGTTTCATCTGAAATTCAGCTCTATCATTTTTACTACTGATTTTTAATTTTCTGAACTTCAAGAAAATAAATTCAATGCTTTTTATTCAGTAATACTGTAAGTGCTATATGTTAATTTGAACACAATTATCTCTCTGTTCCTTCTGTGTATATATATATGCTTGAGCAAATGTATGTTGTATTCTCTAATTTTAGGGATGATTACTTTTCTTTTTTTTTTTTTTTTGAAGTGTAGTTGATATGTAATATGTATTATATTAGATTCAGGTATACAACATAGTGATTCAATATTTTTATAGATTTATACTCCTTTTAAAGTTATTACAAAATAATGGCTATATTTTCCTGTGATGTACAATATATCCTTGTTGCTTATTTATTTTATTCATAATAGTTTGTATCTCTTAATCCCATACCCCTATCTTGCCCATTCCCCTGATAACTATTATTAGTTTGTTTTCTGTATTTTCTGTTTTGTTATATATATTTATTTATTTTATTTTTTAGATTCCACACGTAAGTCATAACATAGATTTTTTTGTCTTTTTCTGTCTAACTTATTTAACTAAGCATAATAACTTCTAGACCTATCTATGTTGTTGCAAATGGTAGAATTTCATTCCTTTTATGGCTGAGTAATATTCTATTATGTGTGTATATATATATATATATATATATATATATATTTATCTATTTGTCTGTTGATGGACACATACACTTATGTTGCCTCCATATCTTGGCTATTGTAAATAATGATGCTGTGAACATTGGGGTGAATGTATCTTTTGAATTAGTATGTTCATTTTCTTTGGATATATACCCAAGAGTAGAATTGCTGGGTCATATGGTAATTCTATTTTTATTTTTTTGAAGAACCTCTACACTGTTTTCCACAGTGGCTGCACCAATTTACATTCCCACTAACAGTGTACTAGGGTTCCCATTTCTCCATATCCTCTCCAACATTTGTTATCTGTAGACTCTTTGATGATAGCCATTTTGACAGGTGTGAGGTGATATCTCATTGTGTTCTGATTTACATTTCTCTGATGATTAGCAATGTTGAGCATTTTTTCGTATGTCGGCTATCTGTTATCATCTTTGGAAAAATGTCTGTTCAAGTCTTCTGCCCATTTTTTAACTGGGTTGTTTGCTTTTCTTGTTATTGGTTGTATGAGCTGTTTATGTATTTTGGATATGAACCCCTTATGGATCAGCAAATATTTTCTCCCATTCAGGATGCTGTCTTTTTGTTTTGTCAGTGGTTTCCTTTGCTGTTCAAAGGTTTTTAAGTTTAATTAGGTCCCACTTGTTTATTTTTGTTTTTGTTTCTTTTGCCTTAGCAGACAGATCCAAGAAAAAGTATTGCTATGATTTATGTCAGTCTGTTCTCCCTATATTCTCTTCTAGGAGTTTTATGGTTTCAGGATTTTAATTTAGGTGTTTAATCCATTTTGTGTTTATTTTTGTATATGATGTGAAAAAATGTTCTAATTTCATTCTTTTACTTGTAACTGTCCAGTTTTCCCAGCACCACTTATTGAAGAGACTTTTTTTTCATTGGATATTCTTCCCTCCTTTGTCATAAATTAATTGACCATAAGTGTGTGGGTTTATTTCTGGGCCCTATATTCTGTTTCACTGATCTATGTATCTGTTTCTGTGCCAGTACCATGCATTTGATTACTGTAGCTTTGTAGTGTAGTCTGAAGTCAGGAGCTTTGCTCATTTTTCTCAAGATTGCTTTGGCAGTTCCAGGTTTTTTGTGGTTTCATATAAATTTTAGGATGATTTATTCTAGTTCTGTGAAAAATGTTATAGTTATTTTGATAGGGATTGCATTAAATCTGTAGATTACTTTGGGTACTGTGGACATTTTAACAGTATTAATTCTTCCAATCCAAGAGCATGGGATATCTTTTCATTTCTTTGTATCATCTTCAGTTTCATTTATCAGTGTTTTATATTTTTCAGAGTATAGGTCTGTCCCCAACATGGTTAAGTTTAGTCCTAAGTATTTGTTTCTTTTGATGCAATTTTAAGCAGGATTTTTTTTTTTTTTTTTGGCTTTCTCTTTCTGGTAGTTCATTACTAGTGTACGGAAAAGCAAGATTTCAGTATATTAATCTTGTATCCTGAAAGTTAGTTCATTAGTTCAAATAATTTTTTGATGGAGACTTTAGGGTTTTTATTATTTTCTTCCTTCTGTTGGCTTTGTTTGGGCTTTGCTTATACTTCTTTTTCTAATTCCTTTAGATAGTAGGTTAGGTTGTTTATTTGAGATTTTTCTTGTTTCTTAAAGTGAGCCTATATTTCTATAAACTTCCCTCTTAGAACTGCTTTTGTGGCATCCCATAGATTTTGGAGTGTTGTTTTCATTTTCATGTGTCTTGAGGTATTTTCTGATTTCCTCTTTGATTTCTTTACTGACTCATTGATTTTTAGTAGCATGTTGTTTAGTCTCTATGTATTTGTGCTTTTCCTGTTTTCCTTCCTGTAATTGATTTCTAGTTTCGCACTGTTGTGTTCAGAAAAAAATGTTTGATATAATTTCTATCCTGTTAAATTTGTTGAGACTTGTTTTGTGGCCCAACATGTGATCTATTGTGGAGAATGTTCCATGTACATTTGAAAAGAATGTTTATTCTGCTGTTTTTGGATGGACTGTCCTGTAGATATCTCTTAAGTCCAACTGTTCTAACATGTCATTTAAGACTACTGTTGCCTTATCCATTTTCTGTCTGGATAATCTGTCCATTGATGTAAGAGGGGTGTTAAAGTTCCCTGCTATTATTGTATTATTGTCAGTTTCTCCCTATATGTGTGTTAATATTTGCTTTATATATTTAGGTGCTTCTTTATTAAGTGCATGTATTTTAACAAGTGTTATATCTTCTTCTCATTTTTATCCCTTTATCATTATATAATGCCCTTCTTTGTCATTCGTTATAGACTTTGTTTTAAAGTCTGTTTTCTCTGATGAGTATTACTACCCCGTTTTCATTTCATTTCAATTTGCATAAAATATCTTTTTCCATCCCCTTGTTAATATTCTCACTGTGTTCATCTATTATTTTCCCAAATTCAGTTAGCATTCTTATTGCTAAAGCTTTGAACTTTTTATCTGGTAAATTGTTTATTTCTGTTTCATTAGTTTTTTTTAGGGGTTTTCTCTTGTTCTTTGATTGAAACAAATTCCTCTTCTCATTTTGCTTAAATTTCTCTGTATCTATAAAATTAGTTGAAATAGTTACCTATAGCAGTAGGTAACTGCTGAGGGGTATCCTTCAATGGGAGCATCCCTATACAGTCTATGTGTTCCCAGTGGCTTTGGTGGGTAAGCTGGATCTAAAATGAACACAAGCCACATCTTTCCCCAGGGTGTTCTGGCAGTTATCACCATGGTAGGAGGTGAAACTTGAGGTTGATGGGCTAAGGCCAGAGCCAGGTGTCAGTTGGGATTTCTCCTCTGCTCAGTGACCATCATTGCCCTATCAAGGGCAGGGTTGGGCCCCACACTGCTGGAACAGAAGCTCTGAGGGTCAGGTCTGAGGTGGCTCCATTCCATTTAAGCGTGTACTCTCTCCTACTCCCAGCACTGGCACCCTTGCTGGAGTAAGAGGCATTGGCCCAGGTCAGTGTGGGTTGAGGTGTGGGTCACAGTGGTCCTGCTACAGTCTGAGACTCAGGTTACTTCTGATGTGTTGCTTGTGTACGGTCCAGTAATGTCTGCCTCCACCCTGCTCAGATGCCTCATCGGGTCTAAGCTGCTTTTGTGTCTCACAGCTGAGTTCTTCCCTCAGCCAAGGCACCCCTCTCTCCAGTGTGGAGTTGTGTCATGAAGCAGGAAGGGCTAGAGCAGTCTCTCAGCTCAGGCTGGGACATGGACTGGGGAGATCACGGGAAACTGGCTAGTGACCTGTGGAGTTTCAATCTGCCCTGTTTCAGAAGTAAGCAATAGTGTGCATGCTCCTCATGAGTGGAGTTCAGCCTTCTCTCAGTCCTTCTGTGAGTACCACCAGCCCTCTAAACAGCCAAGGAGATTTGTCTTCCCAGTGTTGGACCCCAGGCCTGGGGTGCCCAATATGTACCTCAAACCACTCATTCTCCAGGGAGATCTCTGACCATGTAATCTCCCTCCTTCTGTGTGTGTGTTTTTTTTCTAGTTTTTATAATAAGCATTATATTTTTAAGAGAAAAAAAATTTATTATTCAAAAAAAAGGAAGAAATTGAATCTCAAAGAAGTGAAATAACTTGTTAAGGTCACTTAAAAATTTACTCTGAGTACTTTTTGGGTGAAGCTTTAAAATAATTCGTGTAATATTTCAGTTTTTTTTTTTGGACACAGTATTTCTCTGGATCACCAGTATGTGGCAAATATTTAAAGTTGCAGTTTTTCTTGTTTTTTCATTTATTTTTAAAAAGATGGATAGAATATTGAATGAATTACTTTTCTTTTTTGTATGTCTCACAATGAACAAGTAAGTATAATTGACAATTTTAGACCATTTTACCTCAGATTTGATACAAAGATAGAAGATTATAGCCCAAAATTCTTTAACACCCAGACACACACAGACAGACAGTAAATGAGAGAGAGAGAGAGAGAAAGAGGGAGAGAGGGAGAGAAGGGGAGAGGAGGGGAGGGGAGGGGAGGGAAGGAGAGATGAGAGGAAAGTGGAGGGTAGAATGAGGGGAGAGGATGGGGAAGAAGAAGGAGCAGAAATAAAAACTGAGGATAGATTAAGGGCTTTGGTTATTTATCTGTACCATCTGTTCTTTCTTCTCCATGGTACTCAATTTGAATTCTCTCTACAGATATCTATGTAATATATGTGTGTTTGTATACATATATATGCATATAATTTAAATTTTAAATCTGGATTTTTATCCCATATAAATGTTCAGTCTATAAAAGGTTATAGAAACTGGAAGGCAGTCCATGTATTTTAAACTAGTCTATTTTAGAGTACCTTTAAATTATATTCAACATAGAAGTTTTATTAAATTCCTTGATTTAAAGTATTACTGAATTATCCTGTAATCTACAATTGTCAGGTGAATAGACAAAAGTCCCATCAAGCTAAGGAGATGGGAATCTAATTCCACAGAACGAAATGTGCTTTTAATAAACTGTTACAAAACAGTCAAGAGAAAGAAAAAGGTTTAGGAGGCAAAAGATCCAAGTCTCAGACTAATGAAAACATTCAATCCACATGTCACAAGTAAATAAGAGGAAAGAATATGGTGAGTCGGCACAGACCTTCAAGAATACATTTTCTCTACACCATAGCAAACTTAACCTAGAAGAGCAATGAATCCCTAATAAATGTTTATCTTACAAAGAAGTACAATGAAATGGTTAAAAGACTAAACTTTCAATGCAACAGCACAATGAAGCCAACGTAGCTAAAGGAATATACTTCACACAATACAAATATAATGCTTATTGAATGATAGTTCATATCTGTGCATGTATAGGTGCATATACACAGCATTAAGATGGCTTGGTTGTAAGCTGATTCCATTTTCTAAATTCTGTTGGTATTTGAAACTTAAATTGCAAAGTAAGGATTCTGATTGTAAGTAACTTATATCCATTATAGAAAACTAAAATTGCCAAAATTAGAATTAAAGACAAAAATGACTCACATACTTAAAATAGTCACTGTTAACATTTTTGTGCATTCACTTTGTATTACTTTTTATTTTGCTGGAATTTTATTTGCAGAATTGAGATATTACTTTTATCTAATTTTATATCCTTCTCTTTTCACTAAATTGAACATAGAAGTTTCCAATCATATTTAAGAAAATACCCTAATTTTAAATGACTGCTTGATATTTTAATAGGTCCATATACCTCAATACCTAAATATTCCTATTCATGGATATTTAAGACATTTTTTTGCTTCTAAATAATGCTGCATTAAATATCTTTGTCTATACAGTTTCTGTATTTCCTTGGTATAACTTCTATTAATGTAATTTTCAATTCCAAGGCTAAGAACATTTTGAAATCTCTTTGGCTTATATTACCAATTGCTTTCCAAAGCTTTGCACCAATTTATACAGCATTGCATGGGGGTGAGCTCTTACCCTATGATTAGCTAACATTGATTATTTTCAATTTTTTATAATTTGTTCTATTTTTTAAAAATCCTCTTTATTCAATTTTTATTTATTCTTGACTATATTGATATTGACAATTTTATATGTATAAAGTATTTTTGCATTTTGTTAACTATTTTCTTGCTTATTTTCTTTTGATGTTTTACTCTTTTTGTTATCTGCTGTGCTTTTTATATAGAAGGCTCAAGACTTGTCACTCATAGTTTTACTTTTCTACTTCTTTATTACTATTTTTTCCTTGGATGGTAATTATTCCAATCATGCAAATATTTGTTATTTTTTGTTATCTACATTCTTTTTCAGCTGTTAAAAACTTAAAGTGCTCTATTCAAATTTGCATCTACAGGTGTTTTTCTATTTCTCTTAGCATTAATAATAATGCTGCTGATGATGGCTAGCTTATATGTAGTGCTTTCTGTGTGTTTGGTACTGTTTGAAGTGCTTGTTATTTTATATAATTTGATCCTCACAAAAACCCAAGAGGAAGGTCATGTTATTAAGTCCACTTTTTAGATGAGGAAATGGAGGCACAGAGAATTTAAGTAACTTGCTCATCAAAATCCCAACCCAGGCAATCTGGCCCCAGAATCCATTTTTGCGTATGGCACTTTGATAGTATTCTGTTCAGTACCCAGAGGTTCATGGTTAGCCCATCTTCATTGTGTATGAGATCTTTAATCAATTTAAGCTTATTCTCTATATTACCTTTGAAATCAGTTTACAGTGAATGAATGGGCTAAACTCTGTGAAGTACAAATAAAAATGGATTCATCTTCTCTAGTCACTGATTTCAGCCATCCTATGTTGAATTTCTTTTTACTGATGACACTTAATGGTACTTTTATCTCAAGCAGATCCCATAGCAGCCCCAGAAAGATGCTTTCTGATCAGTGATATTAAAAGCCCACCCATTGCACAGATTACTTATATGGTACAGGAGTTCTAGCTCAAACTACTCCAAATCTCCCTCCTTTCTGTCCTGTCAGTACATCCCATTGTCTCTTGCTTCTGAGCTCCTTAGTCCAGCAGGTGGCCTTCTTCAGGGGCACCTTCAAGACAGCTCAGTCTGTGCTACCTTCTGTGGTGTCCATTGGACCTGCTGGAAACTTATACATTCTCTCATCTGCCAGGAGGCTGACATGCTGGCTGCTCTATTGCATCTCTCTACTTTGCTCTTTTTATCCAATTTTCTTTCAATCAAATAGGCTTTGGGGTAGGGGTGGGGCTCTGACAGCTGAGCCAATCCACTGCATAAGTAGGTATCCAACTGGAGAATGAGATGCCTGTTCGACTACACATTCCTAGTTCCTTGGAGTGATTCTCTCAGGATCCCTTCTTTGATTTCAGGAAATGAGGATTTTCTCTTTTTCTCTCTCCCTCATTTTGTCTCTATCTCTTTCCCTTTCTTTTTCTCTCTCACTCTCCTTCATTTACTTCCTCTCTGGCTTTTGTTTATACAGACTGACGGGGCTGAGGAGTAGATTGGTTGAGATGATAGTGGAGGGCAGGAAATCCGTTTCACTCCCTCTCATAAGCCCTGGAAACAATGCCTGGCTGCTGCTCTTTACCTTGCTCTTTCTAGAATGTAGTGTATGTATTATCTTTGGATCCTGTCAGTTTGGGGTTAACCAGAAAAGTCTTGTTACACATTTACACATTGTATTTTTTTTTTTTTTTGCCAGCCCAAATGACTTTTTTTTTTAATATTTCATAGTTCTCAATTTTTAATTTTTATTTATTTATTTATTTATCTTTGGCTGCATTGGGTCTTCATTGCTGTGCAGGCTTTTAGTTGTGACTAGCGGGGGCCACTGTTCGTCGTGGTGCGCAGGCTTCTCGTTGTGGTGGCTTCTCTTGTTGCGGAGCACGGGCTCTAAGTGCATGGGCTTCAGTAGTTGTGGCTCACGGGCTCTAGAGTGCAGGCTCAGTAGTTGTGGCTCACGGGCTTAGTTGCTCCGTGACATGTGGGATCTTCCCGGACCAGGGCTTTAACCCGTGTCCCTTGCGTTGGTTAAGTGGATTCTTAACCACTGCACCACCAGGGAAGCCAGGCCCGGATGACTTTTGGTTAGTGTGCTTCATTGGTGTTTGCCTATATTTTACTCTACTTTTTAAAGGTATGTTTCTTATACTCAACATAAATTCTATTTTATAAGTCAGCTGAAGCACTTTGTCTTTTTATGGCTCAGCAAGGTGAATGATGTGCCCGAGGTCACACCATTAGTGAGAAGAGATATTGGAATTCAATCCCAGGCATGCCTGCCTATGAAGACCATGCCCCTAATCACTACATTTCTTATTTTTCTTGAGTAATGTGGAAAATATTATCTTGATCTAAATTTTACTGATTATTGTAATGCTTTTCAAACATTCACACTTGAAACTTTAATTGTCTAATTCAAGGATAGTGCCATAAGTTTTAATCAGATGAGATAATGAATACACTTTATTTCCTGCTATTTCTGCTCACATAGTTCCCAATCTTTTAATTAATTAATGTATTTATTTATTTATTGGCTGTGTTGGGTCTTCATTGCTGTGCATGGGCTTTCTCTAGTTGCAGTGAGCGGGGCTACTCTTTGTTGTAGTGTGCAGGCTTCTCATTGTGGTGGCTTCTCTTGTCACAGAGCACTGGCTCTAGGCGCGTGGGCTTCAGTAGTTGTGGCACATGGGCTCAGTAGTTGTGGTTCACGGACTCTAGAGCTCAGGCTCAGTAGTTGTGGTACATGGGCTTAGTTGCTCTGCTGCATGTGGGATCTTTCTCGACCAGATATCAAACCTGAGTCCCCTGCATTGGCAGGTGGATTCTTAACCACCAGGGAAGTCCCCCCAATCTTTCTTGATCTTTGATTTTCAAATTGGTTTAGTGATTAAACTCATGAGTATTGGAGTCAAAGAGGCCTGGGTTTAAATCTCAGATCTGACACAGTTCCATCTATAAAATGAGGATTAAAGAGCTAACACAGTAAAGTGAAAATTATACCGTGAGTCTTGTATTAATCAACTGATGGAATTTAAACACATTTGTCAATGCCTAGAAAACTGGTGACACAAGCCCAATGAAAGTCTGTTTGCATTTTGAAGGTGAAGGTGCTTCTGGGAAAGAACTTGATCTGTAGTGCTGGGGTATAGCCTTACCTGAAATTTATAATTAGTGAGTAAGTCTAGTAAAATTTTATTTATATGCATGGGATATATTGTTTAGCTCTTTAGGGAATAGCTGAATTTGACCCAAAATAAGGCCTAATGATCATGATTTTGAACATAGCTTGGGGCTCTTATTCAAATCTGTTTTTAGTTCAGTCTCCAGAGAATATTTGATCCTAGAGAAATGGAGTGAATTTAAGTAAAATCTGAGGAGCTGTTTTGGAAAACTGAATTTTGGAGCACAAATAACACTACTTTTGAGCTCTTTAAAAATATATATATATGATGATGCAGAGGAAGAGAATGGCTTTTTCCCTTCTCTCTCTGCCCCATTTTTGCCACAGGTACCAGTGTTTAGTGGAGCTCCCCCTGAATAGCAGCTTTTCCAGCATGGAGGCTATTTGACCCGTGGGTGCTCAGTGCATCAACCAGAGCCAGAGTGAGGAGTGAGGAAGGAATGGTGGAGCCTCAAAGAGCGGTAGGTTAGGCGAATAGTTGCAAGTATTCCTACTGGCTGCCAGGTGCCCTTTTGCCAAGTGCAGCAGTAGTGGCACCTATTTGCTCCAAAACTACCAGTGTAGAGTTGCTGGTGCCCTTCAGAGTAATGGTAAAGCAGCAGTAAACAAGTTTATGAGCATGAACTCCTGATTTACCCCCTCAAATCTGCCCCAGGCACAATACTCTACACTTCAGTAAATGGAACTTCTATCCTCCCAGGTATCTGAGCCAAAAACTTCTGCATCCTTGACTTTTCCTTTTTTTTTTTTTTTCCCTCATCCTACATTCAAGCCATAAAGAAATCCCACTGACTCAACTTTGAAATATAACCAGAATCCAAACATTCTCACCCCCTCTACTGCTACTCCCCTGGTGCTGGCCTCTACCATCTCTCACCTGAATTATCACTATAGTCACTTCACTGATCTCTCTGCTTTACCTTTGTCCTCAATAATGTGTATCCGATACAGCAGCCAGAATGAGCCTTTTATTTTATTATTTTTATTGAGATATAATTGACATATAGCACTTTGTAAGTTTAAGGTATATCATGTGATGATTTGATACTTTTATATATTTCAATGTAATTACTACAGTAGCATTAGCTAACACCTGTATCAAGTCACATAATTATCATTTCCTTTTTGTAGTGGGGACAATTAAGATCTAGTCTCTTAGCAATTTTGAAGTTTATAGTACAGTATTGTTGTTAATAATCACTATTCTGTACATTAGGTCTCCAGGACTTATTTATCAACTTGTTGCAAGTTTGTACTCTTATACAATGACTCCCCCATTGCAACCCCCCACCCCAGCCCCTGATAACCACCAATATAGTCTCTAATTTTACGAGTTTAGCTTTTTTATATTCTACATGTAAGTTATATCCTACAGTATTTGTCTTTCTGTGTCTGACTTACCTCATTTAGTGTAATGCTCTCAAGGTCCATCCACGCTGTTGCAAGTGGTAAGATTTCCTTTTTTCTCATGGCTAAATTGTACACACACACACACACGCACACACACATATATATATTATACATATATATATGGTATATTTGTCACATCTTCTTTATCCATTTATCCATCAACAGGCACTTAGGTTGTTTCCGTATCTTGACTATTGTGAATAAAGCTTCAATAAACATGGAATGCATATATCTCTTCAATATTCTATTTTTACTTCCTTTGAATATAACCCAGAAGTGGAATTGCTGAATCATATGGTAGTTCTATTTTTAATTTTTTGAGGAAACTCCTTACTGTTTTTCATAGTGGCTGCACCAATTTGCATTCCCACCAGCAAGCTACAAGGGTTCCCTTTTCTCTATATCTTTGCCAACATTTGTTATCTCTTGTCTTCTTGATGATAAACATTTTAAACCTTTTAAAGGAAAATCAGCTCATGTCCCTCCTCTATCCAAAGCCCTGCAAATCATTCCCAGTCTCACTCAGAGTGAAATTTAAATCCTTGTAATGGGTCATAAGACATTATATGATCTGCATTCTCTCCATAATCTCCCTGGTGATGATTATATTAAAGTATAATATAAAATATGTCACTTGTAATAGTTAATATATTACAATGGATAACATGTAAGATATACCTCATAGGGTTGTTAAGAGTATTATATAAATTAATACATGTAAAATGCTTAGAAGAGTGTCTGGCCGTGGTAAGTGCTCAATAAACTTAATTTATACTTTTTATTGTACCTTTATTATTAACCAGGAAGGTAGAATCATGGAAGGGAACAGATCCCCAATTCAGGGATTAAGGACTTATAGCTCATGAAGATGGAGAGTCTTGCCTAGAGCCACTGCTAAGATGTGGTAGAGCAGGGATCCTATCTCACTTCTCTTGACTTACTCAGAATGCCCAATCTTATCCCCCCAAAAGTAATTATTAATATCCAGTATGATCCACCTTGCAAAATGGTTTTCTGAATTCATCTTTTATTTCACATTTTCACTTAAACTTTCCAGAATAAAGGGTGTTGAGAAAAGTTCCAAATTGTATTTACCCAATATTTCTCACAGTTATGTACATAAGATCACATATTTGTAAGTAAATGTCTTCTATGTCTCCTAAATATTCTTCCATGTGTCCTAAATAGTCAACTCTTTCAACATTGGGTAATTGTAATTCTCTAAGGTTATAAATCCAGGGCCAAGAAAATAAATAAATACAGTGCATTGTTGATGAGTATTAATGCATCTTTATTTGCATTGATCTGTCAATATTGTTTTAAATATACTGACCAATAACCTCAACTCTCTTATAACTTGAAAGCAAAGTTTCCTGTAATTTGTCTTTTTTTCTTTCTCTTTGTTTCCCTGTGAGTTGTTTGTAGGTCTTTTTGAGTTTGTGATCCACATTTATTTATATTACAACAGTTTTTTAAATCACAGCTAATTCCCAGACTTGACATTAAAAATTGCATCTCACAAAAACGTAGTCATTTCTTTCACAGGGTGACATTCATATGAGTGAAAATAGGAATTCAGGTCAAGACCTGTGTTCAAACTAATAAGAAAAAGGTTTATATACTTCTTTTGCTGAAACTGTTTCTCAACTGCTAGAAATTAGAACAAAACACCAGTAGCAAATGGAACCAAAATGATCAACGCAACATGAGCAATACTTAGGAGAAAGTCTATATAGAAAGTCCTTACCACTCATCTATATACCTTTGAGTGTGCTAGAATATTATACAGGCATTTGCATTAACTTAAAAACATTGGTGTGCTGGTAAGCCAGCATTGCAATGCCCTTTTTCTCTTTAGTTTTAAATTTGTTGTATTCAGTGACCTGACTATCAGGGTGAATGATCATATTAGTTAAGGTGAATGACTATTTTTCAAGCAGTGAAGAGTTGCATTTTTTTCACTCAGAGCATCTCAGATGAGCATAAATATTAAACCATAAAGACCTTTGCTGGCTGCTGGTGAATGCTGGTGCAGAGGCACAGTGATGCAGCTCAGATAATAATAAGAAAAAGTACAGGTTGTTGCTTTTTTCCTCCAGTGATCCTCCACGCCAGCAGTCGTAGGAACAGCCTCAGCTTTCAAAGGATTAGAATATTATACTTTCATTTGTTTGCTTAAGTTCAGACAATGCTTTCTTTCCATTCTGCCTAAATAGCAGAGAAGAATTTTCACCTCCAGAATATTAAATTGTAGAGAGAGGATTTTGCCAAGATTTTGTCTCATGTCTCAGACTCTGAATGGGCATGGGAGATTTGACGATTTTAAATTATTAGAAACATTTTCCAGCAAGAATCATTTGGCAGACATAACATTGTAAGTCCAAAGTAGCAGATTTTTAGTGTTTCTTTTTGTTAAAAATTTATTCATTTGTGTAAAACTAAAGTTAAATTTCTTCTTCAGATGCCTATGTTCCACCAGCTTGTACCCTAAAACATTACATATCACTTTTCTCTGTTATCTTCTCCATCCCATTCTGAAGCATCCCACAATCTCTATCTACCATTGCCTCTAACTTTTCTTTCCATGGTCAAACTCCTAAAGAATGATGTAGTTATCATATATCTTTATTTAGTATCAGTTATTTCTCAGACTTTCTATGTTTTGGTCTCTCTTTCAGTACCCAAATTCTTCATTTTCTGTGGTTTTTAATATGTTCCTAACTGCCAGAGGTGTAAAAAATCTCTAGCCTCAAATTTTGAAGGTTAAAAATTTATGCCATCTCCATTAGCAGAGCTGAGTAGACAAATGATCTCTGTGGAAGATTCCAGCTTTTTGATTTTATGGTTTCAGATAATAAGTTCCTTGAAGTTTTCTGAAGTATGTGCCCATTTGACTATAGTGATAAAAATCAGTTTACATTTATCACTTGGGAATTGATGTGACACTAGGAAGGAGGCAATGGTAAGCAAAAAATCTGCTGCTCCATCATTTTGAAACAATGTGACAGCTACTTTCCCAGGGACTTTCAGGTACTTGTGGGGTGGAGCATGCCTTAAGTATGTGATAGATTGATACTGGAAAGGGCTTTGTAAATTTGAAAGTAAAAATTATAGCCAAACTAATTTGTAAACGTAATTTTGCATAAGTAGGGAGTTTTGTGAAATTACATATAGATCTATTCTAGAGGATAATGTTATAAGGCTGTGCTATACACTTTTCTTCTGCTTACCAGTCATACTTAGGGCAGATTTTCTTTCTTAGAAAAGTAGTCCTTGAAGTTTTTGTTAAAGTTAAAATAGATATTAGAAAGTAGTCCTTGAAGTTTTTGTTAAAAGTAGTCCTTGAAGTTTTTGTTAAAGTTAAAATAGATATATTTATAAAAATAATGTTATGTGATATCAAGAACTCAGAATTCTAAACAACTGATTCTATTCTTCGACTATCACTCACCATGCTCATGATTCTCGATGGACAAAAATAGGCTAGGGCACACATTTTATTACTGTTAAGCTTCAGACTCAATCTTAGGCAGGGCCATTGGGAGGGCTCAATTTAACCAACATGGTGAAATATTTTACTCTATTCTTTCCCCCCTAATTTCCTGTCTAACCCTGCACTTTAACATTCCAATAATGATAAAAAAATATGTTTAGGATATGACAGTCGGCAAGTAGAGGAGTTCAAAAACATTAGCGCTAGATGAAGACAGAGATGGTGAACCCTATTCACTGAAGACCAGGCCCTAAACACAGTCTTCTTTCTATAGCCTTGTGAAGGAAGAACATCCAAAGAGAATGCCTGCCATGTAGAATCTGACTTTCACTTGGTGCCATCAAAATCCCCCCACCCTGCCCCTTGGAATTGTGATCCAATATAATAGCCACAAATATAACCCATTTCTCACATATCTCCCCTTCTATGTGAGCAAATTTGAGGTGGGAGTTAGCAAAAGCTATCCCTGAAAGCTTTCTGAAAGCTATCTTTACCCCCTTTGCTCTGTAACCAGACTGAGGAAATTTACAGACAGAAAAGAAGAATTGGAGGACAAAGTGCTTAGCTTCTATTAAAAATCTTTGTTTTGATCGTCTTTTCAGAAGTGTTTAGAAACATTTTAGAAAGTGCCTTTCTTCTACCAACACATGAATGATAGATGAAATCTGTGTCCTACCAGTCTCATTGAATAACAGAGACTCTAGGAATAACAAAAAAGAATTGATACAAATAAAGGCAAGCAAACAATCAGAAAAACAAAAAGTGAATTAAAAAAATCTTGTTTAAGTTAATGAGTTATATCAAATAAGGAAGCATAAAGTTTGTTTTATTTTTATCTTGGGTAGAAATTAATGAATTTAGCTCTTAAAACAAATTTCTCAGAATTAAAGCATGCTGTAGGAACCTTGGGATTTGACCTTTAGAACTAACATTCAGCATTTGATTAAACCAATTTCTCATGGTAGGATGTTTTTCACTATTTTAAAGGTGAGGATGAAATTCTTGTAGCCAAAGTTCTGAAGGCTTCCTTAATTCTTAATTCTGTAAAATAAATTCCTGAATGTGAACTTCTGGATCAAAAAAATATATATCTGGGCTCCCCTGGTGATGCAGTGGTTGAGAGTCCGCCTGCCGATGCAGGGGACGCGGGTTCGTGCCCTGGTCCGAGAAGATCCCACATGCCACGGGGTGGCTGGGCCCGTGAGCCATGGCCGCTGAGCCTGCACGCCTGGAGCCTATGCTCCGCAACGGGAGAGGCCACAACAGTGAGAGGCCCGCGTACTGCCAGAAAATAAATAAATAAATAAATAAATAAATAAATAAATAAATATCTATCCTTTCAGAGCCTGCTTACCATGTCTCAGGGCTAGGACTGATGTTTTTCATTCTCTTACTTTTCTATTGGCAACGCCCCCCCCCTTTTTTTTTTTACAATGGAGCGCTATGTAGCTATGAAAAAGATAATATAGAACTAGAAACAAACAAACAATCTGGATAATATTGCCCCTGAGTTTTCTCTTTCCTGGTTGAAAACTGCAGTCTTTTTTAGTCTGCCTTTGTGAGGAAGCAGTTCCATTCTCATAGTCATTTGTGATTGTCTTCATGGTTCTGCTAAATCTGTCCCAATTCTGTGAGCAAATTAAATGAGTGAATCTTGACCCCATTAATGGTGATAGTAAACTACTGGTCCCATTATCTCAACCACATTTGTTTGTCTTGATGAAGGGGCCATATTCTTCAGAAACCTCAAACAACTTCTAAAGCATAAAGAAAAATCCCAAGCATTGACTTACAGAAGGGTAAAGAAGTTAACCCAGAACAGATAATGTTATGATTAGTGAAATTTCAATCCTGATTTTGTTTCCTTTATCTCAAAATATGTTAAATTATTAGTTAAACCAGAAACTTAAGATACTTTCTAACATTTTAGAAACTGGAATTAAATAAAATATTTCAATTAATTTAAAAAACCTCATGTTCAGGACAGATTTTGAGAGATAATTACCAACAACGTAATTTCATTAAGAGAATTGGAAGAAGCTTGGTTTCCCAATAATATTGGAATGGTTTCTTTTTCTTCAGTTAATAACCTTATGCAATTGCTTTGTAACCTTATTTACACTATGTTCATTTTAGGCTAGAATCAGTAACTCTTCTTTTTCTAACCCACCTGAAAAAAATGAAGCTGAATTTATTCATAATGAATTAGCTTAAGACCATTTTACACTGTCCTGGCTGTTCTGACTGGTGATCTTTAATCATAGTATACTGCTTTACTTAATACCTTAGGTATGTTCTTTTTTCTGGAATGGACTGAAATTCCAAAGTGCTCTATTTTTATAGAGGTCGATTCTCTGTTGCATCAAAACTACAGTCCTGTTCATTTTGTGCTTATTCTTCAGCTGTAATACCAGTTTTCTAGAAATTTCAAATCTGGATGCTGTTGGTAGAAAATCCAGTGAAGGACATGCAATTTATCTACTCCTCTTGGGATTCTAAATGCTCTTGTCAAGCCAGAGCACCAGGAGATGCATCCATGTGTTTTGCAATCTTAGCTCATCATAGCATAGAATTTACCAAATTGCATTTTATCATTATACCACTGGCCTTTAGGGAAACACCGAAGGCAGGCTATGGCTCAGTGTGTGTGTTTACCAGGCTCTACTTCCTTTTCTTCCTGGAACACAGCTGGACTATCTTTCCCAGCCTTCCTTTCAGTGAGGTGGGTCAACTGGGTCCTGGCCAAATAGAATGTAGGCAGAAGTGATCGTACTTGGTCCATTTTTCAGGCCCTTTTACTCCCCTATCTGCCAGCCAGATGTAGAAGATTCCATGCAAACCCTAGGGATGCTGGAATAGGTAGACAGAAGTAGTTGAGGCCTTGAATGATTGTGTGGAACAAAATTCCCACCACTCCCATAATCCTTTTTAGACAGTGATTTAAGTGAGAAATAAAGTGGAAAAAGAAAAAAGAAGAGAAAGTCATGAATAAGAGCAGTTTGCAAAGTAAGAGCCAAGGGTCCTGTAATGTGAGTTCAAGAGCTGAATAAAAGAAACATGATTTGAAGTGGCTAGCCACTTAAAAACACATATAAACCACTGAGTATAATATCCTCCATGTCCATCCATGTTGTCTCAAATGGCAAGAGGATTAAGAGGTGTAAACTACAAGGTATAAAATAAATAAGATATAAGGATATAATGTACAGCACAGGGAATGTAGTCAATATTTTATAATAACTTTATATGGAGTGTAATCTATTAAAAATATTGAATCACTGTGTTATACACCTGAAACTAATATAATATTGTATGTCAACTACACTTCAACTTTTAAAAAACCCATGAATAAATTAGGAGTGAAAAAGAAAAGAAATAATTCAAATAAGATATATTTTGAATGGTTAGTTTTGAAGGAAGAGACAGAGGGTGAGAGAGATGATGGAATGAGGGTGATATTTCTAAAGCTTTGGTTTAAAACCAACTACAGTCTGTTAGGAAGGAAGGTATCAGGGGGCAAATGGGCTGTATCAGAGTGACTGGTTAGGTTTTGCTGTGTAGAATTCAGCATGTAGCCATCTTGGGTGACAGAGTTAGAGCTGTATAAAGAGGGTGGCCAAATAATTTATTATCCAAACTGGTAACTTTTGAGAGAAAAAAAATCTTACTACTTAATTATCCTGGGAAAATAGGCATAAAACTGTCCCAGACAAGCAAACAAAACTGGTGAATTAGTCAGGGTTCTCCAGAGATACAAAAACAATTATATACATATGCATATATATATATATATATATATATATATATATATATATATATATTCAAAAATCCACAAATAGCAAAATTAAAACCAGGAAATCACTAAATAATATGTAATAAGAGTTTACTGTGCATGTAAGAATAGTTTGAGAAGTGGGAGCTTTCAAATTGAAAACTGATATGAAGCTAAGGGGCATGGTATTACAGGATGGCTTACAAAGTGAAAATGAGGAAGTTGTTTATGATAATTGGTTATTACAATGGGGGTTTGCAGACAGTAGGGGATTGGTTAAAAGTGATTACCTTATACCATTTTTTTAGGAAGATGACTTAAGTTTCTCTTATTATTATCAGAGGCATTTATAACAAATAACCAAAGTTAAGTTTCACTTGTTTTGCAGAATAAGCTAAATTAAATATCACTTATGTGGTTAAAATGGTTTTGTCTGCTCAGGGAATTTTCAAGTCCGGTCTCCATTTTGTATGTAATTTTAACGATATATATTCATGTATATCCAGATACATATGGAGAGATGGATAAAGAGAGAAAGAGAGAGAGATTTATTTTAAGGAATTAGCTCACATGATTGTGGAGGCTGACAAGTTCAAAATCTGCAGGGTAGGCCAAAAGGTTGGAGACTCAGTGAAGAATCAGTGTTGCAGTTCAAGTTCAAAGGCAGTCTGCTGCCAGAATTTCCTCTTCTGAGGGGAATAGCCTTTCTCTATTAAGACCTTCAACTGATTGGATGAGGCCCACCCACATTATGGAGGGTAATCTCCTTTACTCAAAGTCTACAAATTGAAATGTTAATTTCATCTAAAAAATACCTTCTAAGCAACATCCAGTTGTGTTTCACCAAATTTCTGGGTACTGTGACCTAGCCAAGTTGGCATATAAGATTAACATTGTACTTGGTTTTATGGTCAATCAACACAGAAAAGGTGTACCTAACCGGCAGCCCTTTGACAGAATTTGTCCTGAAAGCATGATGTATTTGGCTCTGGGTCTCAAAAGTTTTTCAGTCAGCATTTTAAATTGGGAAATTCCACAGGCAGACAAAATATATTCACATTTCCAGCTTCTCTTTTTTTTTGCGGTACGCGGGCCTCTCACTGTTGTGGCCTCTCCTGTTGTGGAGCACAGGCTCCGGACATGCAGGCTCAGCGGCCATGGCTCACGGACCCAGCTGTTCCGCGGCATGTGGGATTTTCCTGGACCGGGGCACGAACCTGTGTCCCCTGCATCGGCAGGCGGACTCTCAACCACTGCGCCGCCAGGGAAGCCCTCCAGCTTCTCTTAAACATTGGTACACCTACCTCCACTAGGTCCTCATTGCCTCACAGCAGCAAGTGTCTAGAAGTCAGTAGCATCTACTTCCCTACGATGGGGTATGCCTTCCCTCCTTCTCCATAGTCCCTACATTGCTTTGTTTCTTACACCACACCATCTTCATCCTCTTATATGTTCTGCCTAGATCTTGCCAGCATTTAAGTTTTGAATCCTAACCATATATCTTGTGTGTAATGAACATGGGTTGAAAAGCCTCCTAATGCTTTGTGCTATAGTTAAACCAAAGATAATAATATTAATGAAATAAGCTCAAACAACTTCAGCTGCTTCAGGGAGTGCACAGCTACTTTAGATGGGGGCTTATGTTCCTAACATAGGTACTTAGAATGAACAACCTACTACAGTGAACACAATTTACCTGGGAGCCTTTGACAATAAAAGCAATAAACGGGAAGTTTTTTCTCTCTTTGTAGTGTTCATTTTCCAAGGAAATCTAACTTACATATTTATCTGGCCTGTAGCTATAACTTAAATAGCAATTTTAATGGAATGTATAATAGAAGCTCTAAGATAACTCATATGGAAAAAGAAAAGTGTTGACTAGTTCGCTTTAGGATCATCGTTCAACTTTTTTATTCTAATGGAGACCTTTATAAGAAAGGTGAATGGAAATGCATCTGTATGTTACAGGGAAAATATGGCTTTTAAGGTTTTGACAGCCTAAAATTTCTTAATAATGAGATTCACAATTGATCCGTGATGCATTTTCTTAGCCATATATGTGAGCAAATATGAACTTATTTCTATGGGCCACTGCTTTCTGTGACCCTGTTCTAAAACCCTTTTAAGAACATTCTTTTGGGTTGGCAGAAAATATATAGTACCTTAGAAATGCTTACAAGGGAATCTGTACAAATATTAGCAATTCAGTTGAGCTAAATATACTACTTTCAATCTGTCAAAAGCTTTCAGGGGAGAATGTCTTATATGGGATATGTTCCTAAGGTCTAGAGCAGTTGGGTTCCTCCTTTTCCCTATTCATTATTTTCTGGTCTTGTGGGATTTTTCACAAAATCCATTTCTTCTTAAAAAGCTTTGGTTGATTAACTCCCAACCAAGTAGGAGTGTAACAGTAGTCAGGAAGTGTAGTGGAGCCTTCAGGGAAGCCCCATACCTCTTGGGTATCAGTGGAAGACCCACAGACATTGAGCTGTATGAGTAGGTCTGTGTACTTAAGGATGGAAGAAGAGAGAGGAGGTATGTGCAGCATGTCTAGTGAGAGTGTCCTATGGTACAATACCTGGTCCTCAGCTTGGCCTCAGGCCTAGGTCTGCTTGCTACAGAAAAAAGGAGGCATCATTCTCATTTTATGCATGGAACACAGTCTGGGTTCAGTAGAGTGATGACTAAAAGTAATGTAGAATTTTTGGCATTGAGAAGGGTTTGGCATTGCATTGGTATATACCAGAGGAAAATACTTGGTCAGGGAATGAGAGTGGACTTGAGGCTGTATAGCCAATGATGGTGCAAGTCAGTTTGTCAGATGCCAAATAGAGGCTTGTTGTAATAAGTCCCCTTGAGATGTGGGGTGTGTGTGTGTGTGTGTGTGAGGTAAATTGGGGAATGCTTTGTAAGGAACCAATTTTCTGAAATTAAGAAGATATAGGGCAGGATCAGAATAATTTGGGTTCTATAAGACTACTCTTACATTGGCAAGACGAATTAATCTGGCCAATTAAAAAATATAATTTGCCAATAGTATGCCCATTGCTACATTCTAACTCTAACCAACTATGAATCAGAGGAGTCCTCACAATCACACAGTGCATAGCTGGAATTTTGTCCCCAAACAAAAATGTCTTTAAGTATTCCACTTCCCCTTTATACATTTAACTTTTAGTTTATACACAGTAAATTTTTCTCTTTTTAAGTATTTTCATGAATATTAACAAATGTATATAGAGTAGTGGGATAATCAACAAACAGAACAGTTTGTTGATCACTGTTCAGATTCCTTCACCCCAGGTTCCTTGGAGTTTCCTCTTTGTAGCTAGCCCATCTCCCACTCTTTCCCTTTTGAATTACAAACAAGATAGTTCTTCAGATGTTCTGAAATCTAAACAACTTCTCAGCTGAGAGAAATAATAAAATAATGTAGGCCTCTGGCTGATCACCTCTGATTCCTTTGCTTTGACTCTTTTTCCATTAACAAGCAAGTCTTTTGCATTTTTAACCCAAGCTGGCCAGGGTTATATGAGTAATTTCACCTTTAACAAGCTCAGTCACTGCTCTTCAGGGAAGTGGGTAACTCCTGAAAATTTAACTAGAGTGTAAATGAAAGTTTCTTAAGCTTTGTGAGTCTCTGATCAAACAACCATAAATATCTCTTGTTAAATTAATAAGACTTCCCATGGGTAGGTGTTTAGATGTTCTGCTCTGGGTCTTTAAGCCATTTAAAAGTTATCAGAACGTGCCCTGCCTACTTTTCTGTGCCTCAGGCTACTCTGTTGTGAAAGCCTTTCAGAGCAGTCCAGAAAAAGACCTGACTAACATGTGCAGGGAGTCCTTGGTGTTATTCTTACTGGTTTAACTGGAATGAAAGCTTCCTTTTTTTTGTTAAATTATGAAAAGTTAGCATATTTTATTCATTTATAAGACTATTTTTATGTATTTTTTATTTTTCCAGACAATTCTTATTGCCAATGAAGTGATGTCATACTCTTTGGATATAACAACCAAAATACAAAGGAAAATACAAAATGCAAAAAAATACAGAAGACAAATTGTATGAAGGTGCAGATTGAGTTTATCAAATAGATTGCAAAATTCAGGCAGATTATTCATCCTTTCTTCTTTTTGGACTTGGGTCTTAAAAGCTTACTATAGAACTTACTCTCTAGGGCTGTGTTACTTATACTAAAGTATCAGATGATAGGCGGTCAATTTTTACTTTTCCTGGAAGTTGTTCAGGTATATAATGAATAATATGGATTCATTAACAACTGTATAGTTGTAGCTTAAGGCAAGAAAATAGAAATTCCCCCTAGTTTTGGAAACTATTTAAAAAATTCTTATCTACGTCTTATTTTGAGGTGGGGCAGTTATGTCAGTGTATTATAGATTATAGCATTTTACATATTGTCAAAGCTCTTTGCTGTATATTAAATCCCTTGAATATCAAAATTTAAATTAAGGCCTTAAACATGTAAGCACAGACTTTTCAAGATCTCCTAATTCATAAATTTGGATTCTATTGACTATCAATTGGTATAGACCCTGTTTATCTGTTTGCATTTGCACATAGATAAAATAATTCCACCGACAATAGTAGTTACAAAAGTACATATTATTCTTCATGGAGACAATTCTCTGTGTAGGAAAGATGAGCTGAATCAAAAGAAATGAGAACCAATAGGAATATTTTGCCAAAAGATTAAATAAGAAACCTGATTATGGTTGGAAAATGCTGAATTCATCTCCATAATATTTATATTTCTGATACCTATCTGGGAAAGAGCAAATAGAGAGAACTTTGCATTATGCTACATTTTTGTGAATTATATCTTTTCTAAAAGGAACTTGTACTAGCTACAGGCAGTAATAATAAAACTATAATAATAACTATTTCAATTTTCCAAAGTAGAGATTGAGTTCATATAACCCCATAAAGAAAAGTCCTCCACAGGTATTGTGTAGAGGGAGAGATTAATAAACACATTTTATGGGTACAATCAGCATTTAATGCAATTGCTATATTCTTAATGGGACTAGTCACAATATGGAGTCCCAGGGAGTTTCCTTTAGAGCTGATCTAAATCCTCACTTTATATTTCTGTACTTTGTCCAAAACTGGATCCATCTTCTCCTCTTTCTCTTTGGATCCATGTCTCAGCATTTGACCCCACTGTCTGTCCACCTGTCTCCTTCTTTCATATTTAACCTCTCCTTTGCCTTTCTACCAATGATATCTTAGTTCAGAACGTCATCATTTCTTTTCCAAATTGTTTTCCTCTATTATTGATTTTCTTAAAATACCCCTCCCTTCACTGCAACTTGGGTACTTTTCCAAATTACAAATATGATTATCACATACCTTTCATTTACTTTCTGGTTCATTCATTCATTCAATATTTAGTGTAAATCTATTATGTGTTATTCTGTGTGCTGGGAACAGAGTTGTGAACAAAAGAGTTAAGTTTCATATTCTCAGAATCTTTCTATGAGGGAGTATGGACAATAAATACACATAAAAATAAATAAATATACTTTTTCAGGTACTGATAAATGCTATATAAAGAAAATAGAATCGGGTAATATGACAGAATTGCCATGGTAAAATAGGCTTTATTGGATAGATTGGACGGGAGAGGACTCTCTGATAAAATGGCATTGCCATCCACATGAATAAGCCATACTGATAAAGATAGGGGCAGAGCATATTAGATATAAGAAACAGTAAGCGCAAAGGCCCTAAGGCAGGAATGAGAAATGCAACTGAGAAACAGAAGAAAGTTGATCTGGAGAAGCGAGCAAGGGAGAAGATAGTGAGCAAAGGAGAAGATAGAAGGCGAAGAGGTCAAGCAAAAGGCACGGGCCAGGGTATTTGACCAAGGCAATTCCAATTGTACTCATCTGTCATTATTGCCCCCTTGATCTCTTTGACTCCTCAACCAGGGAGATCCCGTTGCATTGTTTTGAACATGCTTTTGACCTCTCTACATGGCCCTCACTTGTCAGTCTCTGGGACTCAACTTTGATGTTGGGTCATTTCCCCCAGAAATCTGTTGCTAATTCCTGAAGGCTCTCCACTATACTCTTGTGATACCTTGTACATATAATCTCATTGCATCGCAATGCTGAATTGCCATGTTATTCATTTATTCCTTCCTTTATTTATTTATTTTTAAATGTATTTTTTGATTTATTATAGAAATTAGGTTGTGAACTCCTTTTTATTGAAGTATAGTTGATTTACAATATTATATAAATCTCAGGTATACAATATAGTGATTCATAATTTTTAAAGGTTATACTCCATTTATAGCTATTGTAAAATATTATTTCCTGCATTGTACAATATACCCTTGTAGCTTATTTTATACATAATAGTTTGTAATAGGGGATTAATAGGGGATTAATAGTTTCTTAATCCCCTACTCCTATATCGCCCCTCCCCCTTTCCCTCTCCCCACTGGTCACCACTAGTTTGTTCTTTATATCTGTGAGTCTGTTTCTTTATTGTAATATTCACTAGTTTGGTTTAGTTTTTAGATTCCACATGTAAGTGATATTATGCAGTATTTGTCTTTCTCTGTCTGACTTATTTCATTTAGCATAATACCCTCCAAGTCCATCCACGTTGTTGTAAGTGGCAAAATTCTATTCTTTTTTATGGCTGAATAGTATTCCATTGTGTGTGTTTGTGTGTGTATGTATGTATGTATATATATATCTCACATCTTATTTATCCATTCATCTGTCCATCTGATGATGGACACTTTAGTTTGCTTCCATATCTTGGCAATTATAAATAATGCTGTTCTGAACATTGGGATGCATATATCTTTTTGAATTAATGTTTTCATTTTCTTCAGACATATACTCAGGAATGAAATTGCTGGGTCATATGGTAGTTTAATTTTTAGTTTTTTGAAGAACCTCCATACTGTTTTCCACATTGACTGCACCAATTTGCATTCTCACCAACATTGTGGGGAGGTTTCCTTTTCTCACATGCTTGCCAACATTTGTTATTTGGGTTCTTTTTGATGATAGTCATTCTAGCAGATGTGAGATGATATGTCACTGTGGTTTTGATTTGTATTTCCCTGATTATTAGCCATACTGAGCATCTTTTCATGTGCCTGTTGGCCATCTGTATGTCCTCTTTAGAAAAATGTCTATTCAGTTCTTCTGCCCATATTTTAATTGGGTTGTTTGTTTTTTAGATGTTGAGCTGTATTAGCTGTTTGTACAGTTTAGATATTGAACCTTATTGCAAACATTTTCTCCCATTTGTAGGTTGTCTTTTCATTTTGTCAGTGGTTTCCTTTGCTGTGCAAAAGCTTTTAAGTTTAATTAGGTTCTATTTGTTTATTTTTGTTTTTATTTCCTTTGCCTTAGGAGACAGCTCCAAAAAAATTCCTACGATCTTTGTCAGAATGTTCTGCCTATGTTTTCTTCTAGGAGTTTTATGGTTTCAGGTTTTTCATTTAGGTTTTTAATCAATTTTGAGTATATTTTTGTATATGGTGTTAGGAAATGTTCTTACCTCATTCTTTTACATGTACCTGTCCAGTTTTCCCAGCACCACTTATTGAAGACACTGTCTTTTCTCCATTGTATGTTCTTGCCTCCTTTGTTGTAGATTAATTGACCATAAGTGCATGGGTTTATTTCTGGGCTTTTATTCTGTTCCACTGATCTATGTGCTTGTTTTTGTGCCAATACCATACTGTTTTGATTACTATAACTTTGTAGTATAGTCTAAAGTTAGGGCATGTGATTCTTCCAGCTCTGTTCTTCTTTCTCAAGATTTTTTTTGGCTATTCAGCATTTTTTTGTTTCCATACAAATTTTAAAATTATTTGTTCTAGTTCTGGAAAAATGCCATTCGTATTTTGATGGGGATTGCATTGAGTCTATAGATTGCCTTGGGTAGTATGGTTATTTTAACAATATTAATTTTTTTAAGTCCATGAACATGGTATATCTTTCCATCTTTGTGTTGTCCTCAATTTCTTTCATCAGTATCTTACAGGTTTCTGAGTACAGGTTTTTTACCTCGTTAGGTAGGTTTATTCCCAGATATTTTATTCTTTTTGATGTAGTTGTAAATGGGATTTTTTTCCTTATTTTCTCTTTCTGATAGTTGTTAGTGTATAGAAATGCAACAGGGTTCTGTATAGTAATTTTGTATTCTGCAGCTTTACTGAATTTATTGGTGAGATCTAGAAGTTTTCTGGTAGCATTCTTAGTATTTTCTATGTATAGTGTCATGTCATCTGCAAACAGATGACAGTTTTACTTCTTCCTTTCCAATTTGGATTCCTTTTATTTCTTTTTGTTGTCTGATTGCTGTGGCTAGGACTTCCAATGCTATGTTGAATAGAAGTGTTAAGGGTGGGCATTCTTTTCTTGTTCCTGATCTTAGAGGAAGTGCTTTCACCTTTTCCTCACTGAGTATCATGTTAGCTGTGCATTTGTCATATATGGTCTTTATTATGTTGAACTATGTTCCCTCTATTAGGTTGTGAACTTCTTAAAAGCAGAAATCATATCTTAGTCACTGTGAGTTCCCTAGTACCTAGCACAACATTTGGCATATAGTAGGCTTCAACAAGTACTTGTTGAAATATAAATAAATGAAAGATTAAAAATTGTGGGCAAATGGCAATAATGAATTGAACTTCAAGCTGATGAACACAATTGGTTGGACCTAGACTTGCAATCAGTGGGACCAGGAATAGAATATCTCCAGCTTCCTCTTGCTATAAGTATAAATCCAGACACCTTTCTTTTGCATTCAAGGCTCCTCAAAATCTGATCACAACCATAGTCCCATCTCACAGAATGTTCTCCCCAACCCTCAAAAGCTTTGATCATCAGGAACTGATTTCTGTCCTTTCACAGCATGTCCTTTCATGTCTTCTGGTCTTCATAGTTATAGTTCAATCTCTTTGTAATTTATTTCCCACACTGTCCTTTTGGGCATATCCAATTTATCTTTAATGACTTAGATCCAATGTTATTCCTGTGAAGACTCCCATGAGCTAGTGAATAGACTCTCATATGAAGAGTTAGTAAAGAGTTAGTTTTTCTCTCCATTATGTTCAACAGCTCTCTGTCTATATCACTATTATAGCATTTGCTATATCACTCTGCGCATGTCACTGTTATAGTGCATTGTAATTATTTATAAGTATGTCTTCCCAACTTGGATCTCTGAAGTCTGTAACGGTGGCTTACTGTTTTAGCTTCAGTGCTTATCCTAGCAGTTGTATAAACTTTATGCTTCATAAATGGTTGAATAAAACAAATTTGAAAAACAAGAAAAATAAGTAGGAAGTTCTGGAATAAACTTAAAAAATTTTTTAAATTCTAAAATCCTTACTTTTCCTGGTAGACTAACATACCCAAGGTATTTCAATTTTTTTTTTAATTAGCATGTGTCTTTAAGTATATCCAGATATGTGCTTTCTCGTTTGGTCACTTTAGCATGTCATCATGGGACAATTTGTTTTTCCTAGATGCTAAGTTTTATGCCTAAGCTTGCTTCAAAGTATTTGTTTGTTTTATCATTTTAAGGCAATAATATAAAATTTTCAGTGCACAGTTCATTTGTGAATAATTGTGTTCAGCCATACAACACAGAATAATAATACAGAAAGCATAAAATCAGATTTTTCTCCTTTGATAATCTGTTTGTCAGTAAGTGCATACTTCTAAATGCCTCAATTTTGCAACTACTCCTACTTTTTTTCAGTTTCATGGAGATAGGTGGGATATAGTTCCTTTGAACCTGGATTAATCTAGGTAACGATATAATATTAAGAGTTTTAGGACACAGTTCTAGATATGTCAAGATGTTAATAAGTCATTAGACATGGCTTGCTCAGTTACCTTAAGTAATTGAGAACTATTTAATTACACGTGGTTGTTTTGGGACAGAATTCTCCGTGGATCTCTTGTGTTTCTGTATACCTTGCATGTGAGGCACTAACTACTGTTTGTTCTGAACCATCTTTTCAAAGATGTTTGTATAGTGTTCAACAATGGAAGGTGGGGATAGCATGTCTCTCTAGAACAAAGATCAGACATGACTCTTACCCACTATAAAAAATTTGGGTTCTTTAAGCTTATGATTCCTCTCCTGTAACACAACCTATTGCAGGCATCATCTGAACCTTTTCCCATTACCTTGTGGGATTTGGGCTCTGGGGTATCACAAAAGAAACAGACAAAAACAATAGTCTGGCTAGTGCTGTTGCTGTGCATAATAAATTATCCTTCATCTCTGAACCAGGAGTCTCATGTCCTTTACCAGCATCCATGAAACTGTGTCAGACTAACTTATTCGTTTGCAAAATGAATTAAAATTTCAGTCTCAAATCCTTCACAGTTCTTGACAGATGGCTTGTTGGGCCTTTCTGGGCATTTAGCTACACTATATTTCACAGCCTGTCTTTTAGATTTGTGTGGCCACGTGATGGAGTTCTGGCCAATGAGTTGTAGGCATACAACTAGGACTGGGCCATATACTACTCCAGATACTCTCTCTTCTTTATCTTCTGGCTAGATATAGATGATCTAGTGGGGAACTCCAATAACTTAGAAAATTACAGAAGATCACTAGATGGAGGATCCTGGATCCCTAAATGACTGTATGAATCAGAGCCCCCTAGAGACCCTCAGTGGACTGTGATAAAAGTATAGGGGGAAAAAAATCTTCATTAGATTAGACTTTTTAAATTTGGGGGTAGTTTGTTATAGCAGTAAGGCTTTCTTAATTAATATACACACTATGGTCAGCTTCACATTTAAAGTCTTTTTAAGCTGTTAAAACAAATGTAACAGATATTTAGAAACATTATACTAGTGTGATTTTAATTTTGACCTATCTTTCACAGGGAGTTGGTAATATTTCCCTACCCAGTTAAGATTAACTAGTTCCATGTCTCAGTCATGCTGTTCTAATCACTTGCTCTTAGTTTTTCCTCTTTTTTTCCTTCATGTCCTCTTTTCTCCATCTATTTCATCACTTTGCATGTTACTTTAGGGGATTATGCATCCCTCTAAATCACTCTGCATCCAATTATTGTATAACTAAAGCTTTCGCACCCAGCCTGCAGAGCACTAAAAGTACATTCTCGCTTCCGTCCCACACACTTTTTTGCAGTTTCTCCCACATACCTCCATTTTATTAGAGTTATACACTGTGATTTTTGTTGCTGTTTGATACAGTTGTTGTTTCATACTAAATCATTCCTTGTATCTTGGAGAAGTTTGTCATGTGCACAGAGAAGAGTAAATGCAAAAAGCATTGATTATCTTGACTTGTTCATGGAGCAAGAGAGAGGAGAATGTGACTAAAATAGGAGACAATGATAAGAAATAAGATCCAAGAGGTAATGGATCTTATGTGCAATGTTAATGAGCTTGAATTTCATTATGTATATCACGAAGAGATTTTAAGTAGTAGAGTGATATATTTTATTTGATTTTGCAAATAACATTCTAGTCATAGTGTGGAAGATGTGTAATAAGGGAGCAAGTTTAAGTGAGAGATGATAAGTACTGAACTAGCAGTGTACCAGAGTATATGAAGAAGAAGTGTTTGATTTTATTATTGCATAGGAAATATATCTGGTTAAATAGCCAATTAAATGACTAATTAAATATAGAAAGAGATAAAGAGAAGCAGAATCTAGGGTCATTCCTAAATTTCTGGTGTGTATGACAATTAGATGTAGAGAATATAGGTAGAGAGGTTTAGGAGGGGATATGTCCGGGTTAGCTTTGTATATATTTTAAGAGAAACTTTTGGGATATCAAGGTGTGGGGATTGCCATCAGACAGCCAGAAGTGTGGGTCTGAAACTCAGAAGTGAGATCTGGCCTGGAAATACAGATTTGGACATCACTGGTACATTTTTGATAGTTGTGGTTTGGAAATAAATAACATAATGAGAATAGAAGAGAAGGGGGCTAAAACCTCCAGGTATTGCTAAGAATATGCCGGTAGAACAAATTTTGATGATTTGGAAGCCAATTATTTGGCACTGCAATTAACTAGAATCCTTTTTTATGTGTGGGGGGGAAAATAGTAGATTTTAGGATTAACACTATCAATCAGCACTTATCAGTGATTTAAAAATGCTAACAGCAGTCTGTAGTCCGCAAATAAGGCCAAATCTAATTTGTTTTCCATCCTTGTGATACAATGGGAAAAAAATCTTCTTAATGATAAATCTAAAACATTTCAAGATTTCAGTTATCAAAGAATGATGAAATTCATCCAATATATTCTACTTACAAAAGCAGGAGGCTGAGTAGAAAATTTTAGAAAGATTACTACTAAGGGTAATAGGAATTTTTTTTGTTAATTATGTCAGTTATTTATCTTCAGTCAGTCAATCAATCCATCAATCAATTGGTTCTCAATCTCCAAGGATTTTAGTTCATGCAGAGTTTAGAGTATATATTTATCTAGGTACAAATAGCTTTTACATGATATCTGGCAAAATTATATTTTTAAAGAATATTATGTTAATGAGGGCGCTATGTGTTTCTTTTCCTGAGAAAATAGTCATAGAGCACAGCCATTTTCCGTCTGTCTCACAGGCATGCTGTGGTGGCAGCACCTTTCAGCACTTCCCTAGTATTCCAAAGGTTAAACAGACTTTAAGAAATAGCATTCATTTTGCACTGTATGACTTTCTAGTATATCACAGTTCTTACCAGTTTAATGCCATATCCCTAGATTCTTCAAAATGAAAGACGTGACACATTTCACAGTCAACAAGAAAGCAGAGATTCTAGGAAACCTCTCTCCTGCCTACTTTTCAGTTCCTTCTGTGGTGACAGGTGCTCCCCTGACTCTCTCGGCAGTCAGGATTTGGGCCACTGCGGAAATGTAAGGAGCCTCAAGATTTGTCCTGACGCTCTGAGCATGAGAATGAATACCTTGCCAATTTCCCTTATTTCAGAAAATCCACTCTTTTGGAATAACGCTAGTCTTGGCCCACTCTGCACAAATAGGATTTTGCTAGACTTATAAGAACTGACCTTAGAAAATTGTGAGTTTGTATGATGCTAATACAACAGAGACTTTGGGCATATTTTCCTGTAAGTGACAAAGGAAACAAATGTTGAGCTTATTCCTTCCTTGCATTTCCTGCCTTGGTATTGGCTCTTCGTCCTTCTTTGCTGTCTGGGCGCAGCGCTGGCAAGCTGTGAATTTCTTTAGTTGTTTCCCAGGAGACTGCAAATCTATGCAGAGGCTTTTCTCAGGGTAGCTTCTTCACCAGAGTTTATAACAACGTCTCTTTTCTGTAGTGAGGAAGTCACCCATTCAGCCTTCTATTCCTCATCCTGCTTGCCTTCTTTCTCCCTGTAAACGATCTCTAGCATTCTCCAAGACCATATGTGTGATCCAGTGGGTGAAACAGGATGATGGCCTTTTATAACTGTCAGGAAAATTAGAGATCATGTAATACAGCTGCCTCATTTTACAGTTGAGGGACTGAGACTCTGAGAGCAAGGGATGTGTCTCGAGTCATATGGCCAAGTTGCAGAGTTTGAGTTGGAATCAAAGTTTTCTGATTTTCAGTCCAGTGTTGTGTATACAGTCCCACCTAAGCAAAGCCATAACTTTACTTGCTGTATGTTCAAGGGTAAAAGTTTTCTTTAGATGGCTCTTAGTGACCATACTTCTCTTTCTTCCCGACCTTCTGCCTTTGTGACAAAGGCGATACGCACAGCATTTTGGTTCTTTCCACCCAGGCCTTTCGGAGGTGCATTAGCTTTCCTCACGAGCATGTTCTCTCCAGACTAGAGATACAGTGGTGGGAGGGAAGGCAGCTGGAATAGACCTCTGTAAGGTTAGATTTTAGGAATCAGAACACATCTCCCTTATCAAGAGATGCCAAATGTGATTTTTGGTAGAGAGCTATGAAAAGCAAATTACTACCACCACCAACAATACCTCTTAAATATTCCTCTCAACATGAAAAACACACAGGTACCTGTATACCATCAGGTACAGTCACCTTTCTGAACTAGCAGAAGGCAGACAAAGCTGAAATGGTTGCCTGAAGAATTGCTTATCACTTCATTAGTTATTTGGACATAAATTTATGCATTCAGAAATATAATCCAAGGAGCATTTCCTTTGGAATCTCTCTCCTAAGAAGCTGATGTTTAGCCATCACGTGGAGAACTGGAGTTATTAAGAGTCAAAATGCTAAATTCAGATTCTATTTCTGCTTCAAAGTGTGTGAACTTGCACAGGTCAGGTAACACTCACATTATATTCTCATCTAAAATTTGTTACTAATACCCATGCTGCACATATTTAAGACCTCTGGAGAGAAAGCTGGAATATGAGCCTTAAGAAATAAAACAACTCATAGCATCATTACTAGTACAAAGGAATGAGATACATTCAAAAGCATTTAATATAAATTAAAATATGTCAAAGCAGACAATTCTTTTTCCTATACATCCAAGGGTACATTTCCCTGGCTTTCTCTCCACAAATCCCTAGTATATTTTAAAAACTTAATCTGATATCCTGGTAACAAGGGCCAATCCAGGTTTTGTGAGGGGTGAAACATATACAGTTTGGAGGGTACTTTTAAGGAAAAGAATACAAAATTTGATACAACACTGAATATTCATTTAGAATGAGAAGTCACAACAAAATAAAAATTTTCTAGAAACATTATAAAATTCAAAAAGTATGTGTTTTCAGTAATTTATTACCTGGCATAACTCTATAATCATATTGATTAGCTGCACTTTTTGGATGCATGCTTTTTGATTACTTCTTCATATGACAATAATTTTATATTATCAATTTCTATAAAGATAGCTCCTATGTGAGGCTTTTCTGTAGTGTGGTCAATGGCAATTTCTTTTTTATTATTGAGAGTTGGGTTGCAGAAGACATGTGACTTCATACACAGATGTGCTTGCCGTTTGCAGGACTGCTGTGGCTTAGTCCCCTACAACACAGGGGAGTTAATACATTCTAGTCCTTGTGATTTCCATTAAAATTGTGTAGAGTGTATTTACAGTCATATTTGCTGCATTATCATGTATATTCTCGACAGAACAAAAAATTACATTTTGACTAGGCATCAATGAGAATTAGTGTTCACAATTTTATTTTCAGACTAGTTTCTGGCTTTGTACATTTCAAGCCTTTTTTCCCTTTCTCCATCAATGTACTTCTGATGTCAGAGGTCTCAGGAAATGGCCTTGTCGTGATGCTGTGTGGGTCCTGAATTTTGAGGTTAACTCAGCAGGTCACTTGGCACAGTTGTCTGTAGAGAGAGTTCTCAGAAACCATGCCTACACAATGACATTTAACAATAACTTCAACATGCAAAGCAATAAGGACCGTATACATATAACCCAATAAACCCCAATAAAATGTATCCTTATCTCAGTTTCCCATTAGCTGGATCCCTAAGTCATCTAGGCACCTTCAGTCCATCGAAACAAGAGGAAATGAGTGTGGAAGAGAAATTGGAGTGGAAAGAGAAAGCAGTCTTAACTAACAGTGATTGAAATATCTTACTTACAGAAATTGTACAAAAAATCTGATCATATTAAGACATTACTGGTGCCCGCTCCTTGGAAAGGGCTCCTATAAGTGAGGGTCCTGAAGCTGAAGTGTCTTTGGCTTCTCAGGGACTTTGTGTCTCCCTGACAGAACCCCTTATTATGGAGCATATGCTTGCCTTACAGGTGCTGCGTCTTCATTACAAACTGCCTGTACTCATTTCCTAGGGCTATCGTAACAAATTTCCACAAACTTGGTGGCTTAAAGCAGTAGATATTTATTCTGTCACTTCTTTCAGGCCAAAAGTTTGAAATCAAGGTATTGGCAGGGCCTCGCTCCCTCTGAAGGCTGTAGGGGAGAATCTTTCCTTGTCTCTTCCAGCTTCTGATGGCTCCAGGCCTTCCTTGGCTTACGTCTACATAACTCCAATCTCTGCCTCTGTTTTCACATAGTCTCCTCCTTTCTGTCTGTCCTCCTCTTCTGTCTCTTCTAAGGACACTTGTCATTGGATTGAGGGCCCATCTGGATAATTCAGGATGATATCATCTCAAAGTCCTTAACTTAATACATCTGCAAAGATCCTTTTTCCAAATAAGGTTATATTCACGGGGTTAGGGGTTAAGACCTGGACATATCTTTTGAGGGGCCACCATTCAACCCACTACACTGCTCTTAACATATATCATTTGGGAACAGTCAGAATATGGGTCCTAATTAATTTATGTGAGATAGAACCTTTATTGTTTATATATCATTGTATTATCTTCTAATTTCCTAAAATTTCATATTCATCTCTTTTCCAGATTTTAAGCCAGATAGCCTTCCAAAAACAGTTACCCAGTGTTTAGTGCCCAATTCTCCTAAATCATTCAAGGTATAAGCAGTCTTTGTTTTCATAGCTCAACATGTCATGATGTATGAAGCCAGGGCATATGAAACCTAGTGTGTATTAGAAATGGCTAATCCAATTACAAAAGCAATAGGCAGTGGCTTTGTAATTTTGTATGTTTTCATGCGACAGGATGTGGTTCCCCTGTGGAAACATTTATTAGTAGGAGATGTAAGTGCAGACATGTTCTCTAATGGATGTTATGGAGTAGTACTATCTGTCTGGTTCCACAGAATCTGTGACTTAAGGCTACACTAAAACAAGTTTATGAGACCTGTAGGCGAGCTCAGTGGCAAGATTACAGTCAAATCTAGGGATATATTACCAGGATGTGGACACCCATGAAAAATAACAGTTGCAGAATAGTGTTAGGATGTGCTCTGAAACATTCCCTTCTGACATCCTCTGAGCAATTCATCTGCATCATGATTTTACTGGACCAATCTCCACAGCCAGGTAGAAAGGTAGAATGAGGATTATGTGTGGGCAGATGCAATAAAGAAGCATCCTTAAGATCTTTAATGCTTGGCTTTATTAACACTGTACTAATTGGCAGCTGTGGATATCTCATTTTGGTAAAGCAATTGTTCACAAAAGTCTCCCAGGTTCTTTTTAAAAATCTTTCAGAAAGATGCTTTGTTAATCTCTGTCAGACTATTTTCTCCATAATAGCCAACTTTTAAAATGTAAGCATGCTGTGCAATCATTTGTAGGTTCTGTGCACAATGAGCATAATTTGGCTGAAAGATATAGGAATCTTAGAACAGGTGGAGTTGCAAATTCCTTTATTTTTTTTTCTTTCAAGTTTTGCACCTGTACTTTATTATTTTAAAAGATCATCAGGAATACATCAATTTTATTTTGCAATTAGATCACATCCTTACTCCTACTCTTAAGGTTGTGTACAGCCTGAGAGCAAAAACAGTACTTACAGAGTTTCTATTTCATTTATTTATTCACTCATTTTTTTCACAAATATCTATGGAGTTTCTAATACATGCTAAATATTGTGCAGAATTTCATTTGGGGCCAAAGAAATTTTAAACAAGTTTACATACCTTGAGTAATGAACCTTTCTGAAATGGAAAAAGAGAAAATAACAAGATTCATTTGCCTTTATTCATTAAATATTTATTAAGTGCCTACTGTAGGCCCTGCTCAGGCTATGGTCGCAAATAAGACAAAATACCTGCTCTTAATCAGCTTACTCTCTGTTTGGGGAGCGAACACAGCAATCAACCTTTACGGTGTAGCATAATAAGTCCTATCACAGAAGTGTGTACAGGGTGACATGAGAGCACAGAAAAGGGCATCATAATCAGCCTGTGGATCAAAAATGTCTTCTTGGAGGAGGCAGCATATAAGCCGAATTTGGAAGAATGCATTTGAGTTAGATCCACGAAGGAGTGGACACAGGACCTAGGCTGTAGAAGGTGCTCACGTAAAGATTTTAGAGCAGCTTGACAACTTATTACTATGTTGAAGACTCTCAATGTAAGAAATTTCATAAATAATTCCTATAACACTCTCTGATATAAGTTTTACAGACTCGGCTTGGTAAAGTCCAGGGATAAGATTTGCTGCCAAGAGAAATAATTAAAAGCTTTGAAGATAGAGTAATAAATAGGAACAACCTGCTAGGTGATGCAATGGGAGTGTGGATGAGAATTAGCTCTGATAGCTATATGGTTTATAAACTTCACAATTTCTCCTTAGGGTCTGTAGCCAGACAGTGATGTTAGAGTCACCGTACGATGAACTTGCAAAAAGATGCACACATCAATATACATAACTCAATGAAATTGTCTGCTAAATGGGCAATGTTGGCCACAAAACAAATAGAATGAACTTTCTTAATGGTGTTTTTTCAGGGAAGCAAGTTTTTCTTAGCATCATTTCTGGAAATACATTTGTAGAGGAGAAAGGAGGATCAAATTGTGTTATGGACCTGAGGTTAGAATGTATTAAAAAAAAATCCTAACATTGTATGTGAGGTGCACATTTATGAGAAAATATAATTGTAAGAAGATCATAACAACATTTTGCTGAAATACATGGCATAGTATAAAGGAGGAAATGAAAAAGGGACAAAACAAAGCCTAGACTAATGTAATTATCAGTATACGTTTACATCTGAGTGCTTAATTAGCCAGTGTCTGAGAAGGTTGTATAATGACTGCAAAAGAGAAGTTTGGCACACAAGTTTTGCAACTGTCATTTATGATCACTTACTTCACAGGGCTATTGGGAGGTGCAATAAATATAAGAGAAATTTCACCCTGCTATATAGCCCGGCAAAATAAGGTGCTTTAATAGGTCAAGTGAGTCAGTGCAAATCAATATAAAAATGGATGATTTGGGTTCATAGGCCGGTCAGCCAAGTTTATTTCCCAGGCATAGATCTCCCTACAAAGAAAGCAATTAATATGCTCACCAAATTAGGACAGTGCCTTTATAAGCAAGAGGGAGCACTGAAAATAGATTTCTTGTAGATTTTTACAAATCTCATCTGGTAGGTACCATTACCTGCACTTAAGACCAAATACAATTTATACCATGTTTTGTTCAACAGCAAGTAATGATGAGCTTCCCATAATGAACTGTAGGAATCATACAATGCTATATTAAGGCCATTGTAAAATTCCCAGAGAGTCATAAAGGGATACCAGTCCAAATTCTGCTGCCAATTACAGTATTATCTTGAGCTATTAGGATACATCCAATTTTGTAGGTCACAGGTTTTAACGGATTCTGTCCTGCCCTAATTCAACTGTATTTTAAAATCATTTTCAGACCAATCAGATTAGACCTGAACCTATTTTGGAAATTCCAAAATAAGTGGAAACTATGCAAAAACAGAGTGCCATTGCACATCATTGGAGAAAACAATGGACTATTCGGTATAAGGTGCTGTGAAAATTGGTTGTATGTATGGAAACAAATAAACCTTTATATAACAGTAGTCCCCAAATGAGTTCAAGGTGGGTTAGCTATCTACATGTAAAATGTAAACTTTATGACCAGAATTTGGGAAGAATTTTTTAAAGTATGACACAAAGAGCAATAAATAAATAAATAAATAAATAAATAAATAGAAAAAACGGATAAATTCAACAAACATTAAATTTAAAGCCTATATTCATCAAAAAGCACCATAAATAAAAGTTAAATGATGAGCCATAAACTCTGTAAAAATAGTTTTAACACATTAAGCTGACAAAGAATTAGCATCAAGATATATTTGTAGAACTACGTATCAAAAGGAAAATGACAACTTGTGCCAACAACAACACTTTATAAAAGATGAAATGTGTAAAATGGTGATCTTTTTTGTTAATCAGCCACAAAGGGGCAGATGAGAGTCACAATAAGATGAAAAATTCTGAAAAAATCAAGTGTTGGCAATGATGTGGAGCACCACTAATGCTCAAACTATACTACTGATATAGGTTCAATATTTTGGAGAAATTTTTGTAATTAATATAAGGCATTGCTTTAATATTTATTTATATTAATCTTAAATAAAATATTGAATACAATTAAAGGTATACATCCAGTTCTTCTCTCCTATCTAACCCATGGGAGGATTAAATTCTCCTACTGCCTTGATGGTCAGCATAGCTGTGAATCTTGCATACGTCAATGACATGTGAGTGAAAATATGTTTTATTTGCAAGTCAAGTATGTATCTGCTGTTATCCAATACTCCATGCAGTCTCTTGCTCTGCTCTAGGGACCATGTGAGTATGTGGTGATATGGAGTTACTATAAACTCAAAGCACTTATGAATGTTAAGCATACACCTACAAGACAGCTCCCCTGGTGTATTACCTGGACAGAAAACTTTTGTGAGCAAGTCCTTAACTGTTGTATGTTATGTTACTGAGATTTTAGAACTATTAGTTGCTGCAGCATAACTGGTTTATCTTGACTAAATAGCCCCTCTAATACAGAAGTTTTATGTTTATGCAGTTACTCTGTGAAAACTCGTGTATGTGTACGGAAGGAGACATGCATGAAGTTTTGGGTAGCAAATATTTTTTTTTTAACATCTTTATTGGGATATAATTGCTTTACAATGGTGTGTTAGTTTCTGCTTTATAACAAAGTGCATCAGTTATACATATACATATGTTCCCATATCTCTTCCCTCTTGCATCTCCCTCCCTCCCGCCCTCCCTATCCCACCCCTCTAGGTGGTCGCAAAGCACCGAGCCGATATCCCTGTGCCATGCGGCTGCTTCCCACTAGCTATCTACCTTACGTTTGTTAGTGTATATATGTCCATGCCTCTCTCTCGCCCTGTCACAGCTCACCCTTCCCCTCCCCATATCCTCAAATCCGTTCTCCAGTAGGTCTGGGTCTTTATTCCTGTCTTACCCCTAGGTTCTTCATGACACTTCTTTTCCTTAAATTCCATATATATGTGTTAGCATACGGTATTTGTCTTTCTCTTTCTGACTTACTTCACTCTGTATGACAGACCCTAGGTCTATCCACCTCATTACAAATAGCTCAATTTCATTTCTTTTTATGGCTGAGTAATATTCCATTGTATATATGTGCCACATCTTCTTTATCCATTCATCTGATGATGGGCACTTAGGTTGTTTCCATCTCCGGGCTATTGTAAATAGAGCTGCAATGAATGAACATTTTGGTACATGACTCTTTGCAAATATTTTTAATAGTAAAAGTTTAGAAACAATCCAAAAGTTCATGAATAGAAGGGGAAACCTGTGTTATAGACATACAATGGAATGAAGCAGTAAAAGTGCATAAATTAGAGTCACGTGTATCAATAAGGATAGATTTTAAAAGTATAATGTTAACCAAAATAAGCAAGTTGAGAAGAATACATATAGTAGTGCTCATATAGTATGATGTATACGTATAATGTATATATACATTTATATCATTTAAACACATGCAAAACAATACTGCATATTACTTAGGAACAGATATTTGTGTTAAAATAACAAAGAAATACATACAGGTGTTAAACATCAAATTCAAGAGAGTGGCTATCTGGAAGGGACAAAAATGTGACTGAGGAGGGGTTCAGCATAGGATTTAATTAGAGTGAAGATATATTATTTATAAAGCTGTTTGGAAGGCATATAGGGAGTTGTTTTATTCTCTATAACTTTTGCATATCTTAATACTCTTGCTAATAAAAATACTAACAATTTACGTAAATATAAGATATGCAGGCAACTATAGACTATCTTGTAGAGTGAGCTGTGTACTATGGTCTGATTTTTTAATTTAATTTTATTTTTTTTTTTGCGGTACGTGGGCCTCTCACTGTTGTGGCCTCTCCCGTTGCGGAGCACAGGCTCCGGACGCGCAGACTCAGCGGCCATGGCTCACGGGCCCAGCCTCTCCGCGGCATGTGGGATCCTCCCAGACTGGGGCACGAACCCGTGTCCCCTGCATCAGCAGGCGGACTCTCAACCACTGTGCCACCAGGAAAGCCCTGATTTTTTTAAAAATGAAGAAACTTTAGGAGATAAATATACCCCAAATAAGAAAGACCCAAATATAAAGATATTCATTGGAAAATTCATATGAAAAGCACTCCCAAATTCTGTTAATTAGCAGTATGTAGAAATGTAAATATAAATCAAGAAAGTCTGTGAGATTTTTAAAAGAGTAAGAGGCATCAATTGGCATTCAAATATGTGGATGTAATCCATATGTATTAATCTGCATAGGTGAGCTGATACAAAAAGTAATCCCCCAAATTTCAGTGGCTCAATTCAATAGAAATGAATTTCTTCCTAACGTAGCATTAATTTGGGTGTATGGCAAATAGACTTCTAAGAAGTAATTCACAAGCATCTTCCATCTTATGGCTCTGGCTCTTCCATGTCCTCCTGAGTCCTTTTCTTTCAGCCAGAGGGATGGAGGAAGCATTCAGGATCACACAGGGAAATTTTAGCGATCAGCCCTGAAGGTTGCATACACTTTCAGCATATTCCAATGACCCAATATTAGAAATATAGTCACATCTGACTTTAAAGGAGGCTTAATATCAAATCTAAGGGGAGAGTGAAGTGAGTTTGGGGCTTGCAGAACCAGCCTTAGTCACACCGTTTTTAATATAAATGGTGAAATTGGATTATAAACAAAGGGCTGGGTTCTTTTATTTTGTTTTGTTTTGAACTTCTTATTTAAATATAGATATTAACACATTGTATAGAATTGCTATGTAATTTAACACTTGTTTATCATTAAACTAGTACCTCAGGTTTTATATTCTTTCCAAAAGGCTAAGTTTATTAACCTATGCATGTAAATAAGTTCGTATTATTATGTACATAACCTAGAAAATTATGCTTACTACTTTCTGCCTCTGTACCTCACAGATAACTGTTTGTTTACTCATTCTGATGTATTCAAGATAACCTGACTGAAATACGATTTTGCATTTACAAATCTGCCTCGATACATGTTGATTTCTCCATCAATTATGCCTAATCTGTACTTCAATTATAAACAATGCTTTTCAATATGTTATATATTTGATTTCAAAGTGTTAATATCATATAGCTCTGAAATCAGAATGGAAAACTGAATAGTACTAGGGAAATAAGAGATGTTGTTAGTTTATACTCTTCCCATTAAAAACTTGCAATTAGATTCTCAAAACAATCCTTTAAAAATTTTTGAATTGTTGTCTGGGTTAGTAGTGGGCACTATAGACGTCTTCTCTTTTGATGAATCACAGAGTGAATAAAATGAGGTTTATGTAGGCAGCCAATTGCTGCCTACATGAGTCAATCAGTTCTTTTCATATTATTCCTGCTATGTTTTCATCTAGTTGTTTTTATGGTTTGTAACAAGAAATTTTATACTCTGAACTCTTTCTACAGTTCTACATATTTAAGGTTTTCGCTATTTAAGGTATTACAATTACTACAACTCTTTTCATAAAGCTGCAGAGCCATAATTTCCTGCTTGTTGATGGGCTCCATCACAGGTGGCCAAGGTCAAAGTATTGTTCAGAGCACCTCAATAGCAAAGAGAGCTTCTTAAACAGATGGGTCTCCTTCAGGGGAAAGCCTGTTTATCCCCGTGTGGCCATCAAGAACTTTTACTAAAATAGACAGGACTGTACAAACGTATGGATGCCAGGGCGGGAAAGGGGAGGTGGTGGTATGAATTGGGAGATTGGGATTGACATATATACACTATCAGTACCATGCATGAAATAGATAACTAATGAGAACCTACTGTGTAGCTCAGGGAACTCTACTCAATGCTCTGTGGTAACCTAAATAGGAAGGAAATCCAAAAAAGAGTGGATATATGTGTATGTATAGCCGATTCACTTTTCTGTGCAATAAAAACTAACACAATATTGTAAAGCAACTATACTCCAATAACAATTAAAAATAAAATAAATTGTATGAAACACATGTCATATACTATACTATGAAGGTAGATTCTGCATTTTATCATCACTAGCCAAGATTTATTGCATCCTTATTGAGTATCTGACACTAAAATAAACATTACATGGAGTAAGGCTAGAGGTCTGGAGAAGCTGTCTGGGGTCCTCTGTCACTTCTCTTTGTGGCAGAGGGTGTCTTTGATTTTGATGCCTGCAAACTTGCTCACAGTCCTGTCTACTCTAGTAAAAGGGCTGGATTCTGATCATCAGTGATAGATCATCCAACAAGCAGAATTAGTATGAGCTAGAATGCTAGTCGATCAGAGCCAATAAAGGTATTCTTTGAAAGAATTAGATAAACTATCAAATATGTCATCATGGGAAAATAACTTTATTTTTAATACATATTTTGTATATCAGGATGGTTTGATTATTAATACCTTGGA
The DNA here is from genome assembly GCF_003676395.1 of Aethalodelphis obliquidens. NCBI lineage: Eukaryota > Metazoa > Chordata > Mammalia > Artiodactyla > Delphinidae > Aethalodelphis > Aethalodelphis obliquidens. Next base: position 749,833 of record NW_020838011.1, read on the forward strand.
AATGCACCATCAATTATCTTTTTAAAGCTTATGCCTTTGAAGAAATGCACCCCTACTTTAAACCTGTCTGGGCTGGATAATTATGAGGGGGCAGTGCTAATCAGCTGTGGAATGGAGGGCTGCAATAGGGCATCCAGCACATTAAGCAGAGAGAGACAGCAGAATGGGCAGAATGACAGCAGGGCATTTTGCATTTGGAGTTATAAAATTTAGACCAGGTCTTAGTGCTGACTTCATTAGTCATGGAATTGTAAACAAGAAATCGCATCTATCTGTATAAAATTTACTCCATGATACAATGAGGGGATGGGACTAAATATCTTTAAGACTCTTTCCAGTGTTAAAGACAGTCTGGCTGTCTAAGTTAGGCACTCTAACTATAATCTTTCCCAGATTACAAACAGCAATTCAATAAAATGTGGTTCTTTCTGAGCAAAGCCAGCGGACAGCTAGCAGGTCCAATGGGCAGATAGCACTTAAAAGGCTTTGTGCATGGTTGACTTAGTTACTTTTTTAGGGCATGCAGTGAAGAAAGGACAAGAATTTTTTAGTTGCACCTGCATGTAACTATAGTAGCACATTTCAAAATTTCTGGAACCTTTTTCCATTTCACATTTCTTAAACATTTTTTTGTGATTTCTTTTTCTCAGTAACAGTGTATCATCAACATATATATTTTGTTTATTTTTGATTCCTCCCACTTGAGTGGAGGGTCATAGAAGGCAGACATTTTGCCTGTGTTCTTAATGTTGTATTTCCAATATTTAGAACAGCACCTGGCACATAATAGAATATTCACTAAATATTTGTTGAGTGAGCACACACAATATGAAATTATGGAGACTTTAGAATCATCAGGAGAGTTTCTAATGAGGCAAAGATGAAATTTTTGCAGTTTGGATATGAAGAGCTTTTTGAGAACAGTAAACTGAGTGTTGGCATTGCTTTTCTAACTCACTGAAAGTACATCAGGACTGGAGAAGGACATTTTATTGGGTGGGGCAATTTTTCATACCGTTGAAATTTTTTAAACCTCTGAAATAAAAAATTGTCATAAAAGACAGATAAACATCACATGAAATTCTTTCAATAGGGACTATGCTAACAATATGTAAAGAGGAGGTTAACAGTTTTATTTTTAAGTTTCAGGCAGAATTCTCATGAGGATTCTAATTTAATTCAAAAGTAGCAAAAACAAACAATTCTTAATCCTCTCAGTGTAAAGTACGGTAACAGTACACACAAATCTCCATGTCTCCTACTTCAAATTTGTTTATTTATTTATTTATTTATTTTAGTCTGCTTTTGTTCTTTGTTGCGTTGCACGGCTTTCTCTAGTTGTGGCGAGCGGGGCCTACTTGCACTGGGGTGCACGGGCTTCTCATTACGGTGACTTCTCTTGTTGCGGAACATGGGCTCTAGGCACGTGGGCTTCAGTATCTGTGGCATGTGGGCTCAGTAGTTGTGGCTTACAGGCTCTAGAGCACAGGCTCAGTAGTTGTGGTGAATGAGCCTTGTGGGATCCACAGTTGCTCCGTGGCATGTGGGATCTTCTCGGACCAGGCCTCGAACCCGTGTCCCCTGCATTGGCAGATGGATTCCTAACCACTGCACCACCAGGGAAGCCCTCCACGTCCCCTACTTCAAATCAACATCTAATTATCAATATTTATGTATTATTACAAGTTCTCACATAACTCTAGACCACTATTTAATCATGATGGATTGTGATAGCAGCATCATTTGTGGTGCAGGCTATGATCTGCTGTGATTCCTCTGCAAAATTATTATGATGAATCACACTTGTCAATGGTTTTTGAATGAGACAAATCCAAAACTAATTTGCTATCTGCAATCCAGATGTAATTGGCTATGTGTCATAAATCTTCCATGAAAATATTCTTCAGTTCCATTTCTGTCAACAAACAAAAGTGTTCTTCATAGCTCACTCCCCAAGAAAAACAATGAAGTATAATTAGAAGGGAAGGGAGAAAGTACATAGTTGACTTTAATGTAAAAAACAGAAAATGCCTTGACCAAATTGGCTGCACAAATGCATCTCTTATCAAAATCATTGTAAATTGCATCTCTCCATTTTTGGTCCAGGGACTCACTACCTTAATATAGCCATAAATTATTTTACCTTTGTGCTAAATTATGGAAATTAAACAGTGCTTATAGAGTGCTCTGAAATTTGAAAACTATATTTATTCATATTGAAATAGATGAAAGTTCAGTTAGAAAATATTGAGGGGGCAAAGGTGGAATTCATTATTGCAGGACAGTGAACATAAGATTTAAACAATTTTTGTTTTATTCACTGGAGGGAGTCTTGAGTATTAATTAACTATGATACAAACAAAACATACACTATAGTTTCAAACCGTATAGAGTCCAGAAAGCTTTGTACCGGGACATACCAACTACTGACTCTGGGGAGTGTGTGTGTGTGTGTGTGTGTGTGTGTGTGTGTGTGTGTGTGTGTG